>NW_024381802.1:0-21424 GCF_016835505.1 Polypterus senegalus
TTTGGGTTTTTTTTTTTTTTTTTTTTTAGTGCTATCTTTTATTTTTTTAATCTATTTTATTTTTTTAATATTTATTATCTAAAGTAGTTTTTTTAATTAAAATTATTCTTTTGTCGTGTGCCTTTTTTCCGTGCATTGAATTCTTTTACAGTTTTAAATTTTGTGACTTTTACAGAAGATTTTATTAAACAATCATAAAACTAGCCAAACAGTATCATTTGGAAAGGGGGTTAAGAGCAGAGAAAAGTAAAGATAAACGAATTCCCCGTTGGTTTTGGGGGGGACGGGGCGAAACTGTTGGATAACCATCTCGCGAAAAACGTGGCCTTTCTCAAAGGTCCCATTTTGATAACCCGATGTCTTGATTTTTTCAAACCCTGCAGCCATTTTTTTTTAACCCTACAGACGACTGTAGTACTCTTTGATCGTCTGCGAGAGGTAGTGGCCCCGAAATGAAGATTTTGCCGGGGTCCTGTCATTTTCTTTAATGCTGCAAAGTCAGCCTTGGTTTCCGATTGTTGGTCCTTATTCGTTTCCCCGGGCAAACAATTCTCCAACTCCCCTTTATGTGTTTCGTGGATTCCCGTCGCGTATCTCACCATCTCTGGGAACGACACGGAAAAACAAAAACAAACAAGGATTTTCCTTTGGGGCTGCGGGGTTTCTAACAATAGAATCCCCTACCACTATTACATCACCAGGGCTGAAGGCGAACGGGGGGGCCAAAAGGGGTCAAACCGGTTCTGAGTTAAATGCTCGCCTGTGCCGATGGCGATGTTCGGGCCCGAACCCCCCCACCCTAGCTGAAATACCCGGGGTCATGGGGGTTCGCTCTCGGGGGGGGTGTATTAAATTTAGCAGCACAAGGCGGAGTTGATGTTACCCCCATTGTGGGAGGCGGTTTACCCATGCCAACCTTTGGTCTCAAGGTACGGGGAGGACGGAGTTTCCTCTTTTGTTGATGCCTGGGTTCTTCTACTACGATAGGGATTCACCCCCCTTCGTGCCTGCCGTGCCGGGGGAGCAGATATTACATGGGGCGACTCCGGGGGAACGTCACCTTTTCCAGTCCCCCCTCGTCTCTAAAGGGGGAAGTTAAAGTTTCTGGAATACGCAGGCGCTGGGTCCCCTGCTCGAGGACACGCCGCACTCCTCTGGAAAAACGGGGGGAGAGCCTGCAAATGACACCCCCTCACCTCGCATGTATTAGTCACTCTCTGGCGCCCCGTCAAAAAAAACGCCAGCCAAAAACGCACCCCAACAACCCCCCGCCACTGGGGAAAGTACCAAGAAACTCGACAGAAAGGCGCGTGAGTTTTTAAAACATGGTCGGCGCCGCTGGTCGTTAGTGAGCGGGGAAATCGAGGCACTTTTTTTCTTCTTCTTCTTTCTTCTTTAGGTTTAATGGGGGGTAGCAAAAATATTTTCATTTTCCCCACCTACTGAGTTGGGGTGGGACCTCAAGAAGCGAAGGAAATTTTCTTAAAAAAAAAAAAAAAAAACCTTATATCTTTTTAAACCTGTTTTCTCAAATATTTTAACAGAAAAATGTTACACCTTTGGTTTTTTCATTCTAAATATATTTTGACTGAGATGACATTAATTTCCCGATCTCTTGTTTCCCAACAAGCTGATTCCTTTCCATTCTATTGCATCACAATGTAATAACACATTCAATGTTTCTTTCTTCCACAATGTCTGACCTCATTCTTTTCCCCATCATGTAGAGGAACAATTAAGTTTGGGGTGACCTATCAAACCTATTTTATTTTCTTCTTTCTTTTTCCTATCCTTCCTTTTTTTTCCACTTTTGATTGGATTTTAAAAAAGGTGTCTTCCTTTTGACTCTTTTTTCTATCCTCTTCCATAATCTTATGACTCAGCTTTAAAATACTTTTCATTTCTGTTGCATAAGGGAATTTCTATTTAAACCCTCCTCTTTTCTCAATGCTGTTTTGGCCAACTTACCCACCTCCTCTTTCCCCTTCTACCCCTTTGGGCGGGTTTCCCATACAAATTCTCCCCTTTTCCCCCTATGTTTGATTCTATAAATATTCTGAAAAATTTCTCAGTATCCTGTCTGATGAATTGCTTTTAAACTGTTTAAGGCTAAATATGAGTCTGAACATACAACCCCCTTATGGGGGTTTCCTCTACCCTGCTTTGCCAGAAAAATTGCCATTTTCTGTTGTAAATACTGATCATGATTTTAACCTCTTAAAGACACTATGCAAAATTTGGAAATATATTCGCTGCTCTTGGCCCCCAACCCTGGTTTTTGATCCATCTGTATATATTTGGATACTATTGGAATATTTTTTTTTAAAATATTGCTCTATTTTCCTCATTAGTCCTACCCCATTCTTTTTAATTTTACCATGCACCTTAAATCTCCCCGGTTTGATAAAACCAGAAGGTAAAAAGGTTTACTACTGGGGCTTGTTTTATACAGTCAATACCTTTTTTTTGGCCCTCCATATCCATTCCCCCAAAACCCCTGCTTGGTATTCATGTTCCCAACTTTTTTTGGAGTACTTCTTTTACTGGATGGGTGTCTCATGCCCCGTCAAATTTCCCAATATCCATCTTTAATTTAGTTGTCCAAAATTTTTAATGGCATCTCTGCCATTTCCCCCCATTCTGGATGGCGTGTTCAAAAAACTTCCTACCCAAATCCCAGACTGAATAACATTAATTTTTTTGAGCAAGATTCTGATGCTGAGCTAAAAACTATACTCCCCATAATCTATAATTGGTCTTATCATTGCAAATCCCCTTTTAATGCTTGGGGGGGCCACCCAATTTACCCTCTAAACATCTTAAAATATTTTTCCACATTTATCTTGAACCATAGGGGATGCAAAAGTTACTTTGTATCCATCCATATCGAAAACCTAATTTCTTTACCTGCTCAAAAGTTTGCCCAAAAAGGTATATTTTGAATTGGGGTTTCCCTCTTTTTTGAAAAACATACCATTTTGGTTTTTCTCACAGACAACCAAAAGCCCCATTATTAGCCCAATTTTCCACTTCATTAACTGCTTTCTGCATTTTTTCCCCACATACTCAACATGTCTTCCCCTTTTCCAAACCCCAATCATCTGCATATAAAGACCCAAGTCCTTGTCAATAGTTGAAAATATATCATTTATCTTTAAATTAATAACATGGACTGCACCCCTCCCCTGTGGTCCCATTATCAATTGAGTATACCCTAATCTTTGTTCAACCCCTCGTAGTTCTTAAACAAAAGTCTTATCAATTATACTTTTTCCCTTTGTTATATTGTCTAATTTTATTAAAACCCCCTCTTTCCAAAGCATATCTGGGCCTTTTTCCACAAAAACCCCCTACAAGTTTTCCCTTATTGCCATTGCCTTTCCTAATTTCAGACTCTAAACATACTACTGAATCCATGGTATTTGCCCTTTTTAAAGCCACTCTGATAATGATTTAAAAAGGTTTTTCTTTCTATTCGTAATTTAGTCGACTACCCATCTTTTCCATTACTTTACATAAGTTAGATTTTAAACCAAATGGGTCTATAATTAGATGCTACTGTGGGATCCTTACCAGGTTTTGTGGAATTATCACTCCTTTTTCCCAAAAGCGAAAATTTTCCCAGCTCCCATATCTTTTAAAGTTTAAAATAATATTTAGAGATACATCAAAAAGGTGTTTTATCATTTCTAACAGTTTCCTTTCCCGGGAGATGTTTTCAAACACTGTAGCACCTGTTTTTTCATACATAGTAAAATCTGCAATGTACCCCCATGGTCTTTTGAGTTATACTTGGTTTCTTTAAAAATTTTGATCCCTTTGCACTCTCATACTATCTAATTTATTGTCACGGGAACCTTAACAAATGTTTCTCCAACTCTTCTCCCTTTTTCTGTATTAGTCATTTTGTATTTCCCTTTTTTTTTTAAAAAAACGGGAATACCTTTATTCTTTTTGCTTCCCCCCCTTTTTTCTTAATCATATTAATACCCTAATTCTTTTTCCCCAAATTTCACCCAAAAACTTTCTCCAATAGTTTTTTTTTGTTATCCTTATTACCTTCCTTACCTCTGCCTGAGTTCTCTTATAGTTAAAAAATAAAAAATATGTTTTTTTTAACTTTTTTTAAAAACTCTGTTTCTATTTTTTGATTGCTACCATTTTCTGTCCACCATGGTACAGCCCTCATTCAAACCCCCTTTTTTGTTTTCCCCTATCGTCTTTTTCTGCTACATAATATTTATTAATTTTTTATTTACATCTTCTACTTCAAAAAAAAATTTAAAATTTCCCGTACTAAGCATTTAACTTCACAAACCTTTTTTAAAAGCCCAATCTGCGTTTTTAAAAATTTCCATCTTGCCATATTCTCCTCATATTTCCCTCAATTTCTACCCCTACTAACATTTTTGGGAAAATATCATTTCCCTAAATTCGTTAAAACTTCCCTTCCATTGCCCAGCCAAGTTTTTGGAAACAATTGTTAGATCTATTACCAATTTCTTCCTCTAATTACATTAATCTTGTTATATTTCCATCATTTAAACATAAAAAATCATTAAATCTAAAATTTTTTCCCTTTTACATACCCTTTTTGATCATTATTTACACCCCAAAAGTACTGTGTGCATTAAAATCTCCACACCCCTTTTAGAATTCCATCTCCAATTTTTAGTTAGATCTATTTTAGTCTTTTACGGGGATTAAAAAAATTTATCACTCTTATATTCGATTTTCTGCCCTTACATCAATCAAAACGATTCCCCCCTCATTCACTTTCCCTCCTGTATGCTTCCTACTTAAAAAGGCCCTCCTCCTCCTTTTCCTTGATTCTATTTTTTTCGTCTTTTCATTTGGCCCCAAAAACAAGTTAGGTTTTAACCATGATTCTTGCACACATTTTTGTGTGGTTTAAATAAAATCATCTATCCATTTTTTGAACTTTCCCTTTTTGATATCAGGCTTTTTGCATTCCACTGTAGTTAAAAAACCCATTATCTTCTCCACATACTGTCTGAGAGTTTTACATGCAGCTTCAGTTTCTCTTTTATTTGTTCTATTTAATACCTTCTACATTCAAATACATTTCTCGCTCTTAGGATTATTCTGTTCTTTGTTCTACTCTCATTTTGGGGAACGTTTACCCTTCTACCAAAAAAGGTAAGAAATGCCATCTTATTCTTAATGATCTCAATATTTCTTTTCCTGATTTGATTTTTTTCTCATTCTCTTTCCCCCCTTTTTTCTTCTATTTCCTTTTTTCCCATTCAACAACCTTTCGGTTGCTTCTGCATATTTAATCCTTCTGTAATCTTAACATTTTGAATTTTCGTTTTTTCCCTTGCCTGGCATCCTCCATACCCTGCACTATTTCTCCTCCACAGTTGCAGCTTTTCGGTTTTTCCCCCTCCCAACTTTCCATATTAATGGAGGAACTTCTTTGCTCGGTTTTTTGGGCAATCAACCGTCACGAATGGACTGATGCGTAAACGAAACCGTTTAAAGTGACGCTCGGGGGCGATGTGTTTTTAATTTAATGGGAAATCAGGAAAACATAAAGGAAAAAAAAAAACAAAAACGTGACAACTACGAATTTTCTAGAAAGGCTTTGAAAGGGTTTGGGGGAAAGCCCGTTAATGTCTAATAAATAAATACAAAGAAAGGGTTTTTTTTGAAGGTCTTTAAAAAAAAAAAAACAAAATAAAAGTTTATTTTTTTGAATTTTGGAAAGTAAATAAGTTGAAGTTAGATCAGTCAATTGTTTTAAGTGAAATTCCTTCGGAAATGTGTATATTAAAAAACCTTCCCTCCATATAAGGCGTTTTGACAAAAATTGTAAATGTTCTCTCATGCTGCTTTAGTTAACTTTTAAACCTTTTAATTTCCTCTTTCTTCATTTTGGCTTTTGTATTGGAGATGGTTTCCTGAAACCCGAAACTAGGATTAACGGGGAAAATTTTTGATCCTCGTTAGCATGCGTGGGGCCCGTGTCGCGTGATTGAATCCACTTTTAAAATTTTTTTTTAGATGGGGAATAAAGGGGGTTTTTTAGACTTATTTCAGTTAAGATGGTGTTCAGGGTCCTCTAGGGAAATTTTCCAGACATGTGCAGATGATACAAAATACAAAAAAAAATAAGAAAATGGTTTAGCACCTTTTTTACCTTTTTTTGAGTTTGAGATCAATATGATAAATGGGGTACTTAACTCACCCTGTTTGGGGCATTTCTACCATTTAGTTTAAAATGTGTTATTCTTAAGCAGTCACTAGGTGGCAAGTAGTTCAAAAAAAACCCTCGTCGGCCCAAAATTGGAACGAAACTCACCACCACGTTTTTTAAAGTAAGTTTTTTTTTTCAGATATAGCTTGGCATCAGAGGTTTACTGAAAAAAATCATTCACTAAGTACAAAAAATAAGTATAAAAAAATTTCTTTTTAAACATGCTCTACCATAAGGTTCAGGTATCACCATCCCATCCCCCCATTTTTAAACCGCTGAATCCCAATCGGGTCTGGGGTTTTCGAAATCCCCCCAAAACGGGCACAACGGAACCCAAACCCGGGCAGGGGGGCCAAACCCCGGGTATCATTTAAAAGTAAAGAATTCACTAAAACTAATTTTCAAAAAATTTGTTTTTTGAATAATCCATTGTTTTGTGATTTAAACTGAATCAACGATGAATGTGCTGTGACTTCACTATACCTCCGGGCCACTTTATTAGGTCAACAAAAATCTTTGGGTGGCACCGGGGGTGTGTGGCATTAAACTACGCTCTCTAGTTTGCTTTTTTTTTGTTGTTTTTTGTGTCATAAAAAGTCAACTCACTACTGGTGTATGATCGCTGAACATTTGGGGGGCTTCATTTGTCTGCTGTAAAACTTTTCATTGGACACGGAGGGACATGTTCCTCCTCCCCCGCTCAATCTGGAATACCGGCATTTCCCCACCCTCCAGGTCCACCTCGCTGGAGTAAGTGTCATAAACAGGGAAACCGCGGATGGTTGGGGGGAAGTTAAAGGCCTGTTTGGGTTTGATCTCCCAAAGTTTTCTGGCTTAGGTTGGCTCCTCCCTTTTTTTGGGCAAAGGGGTCCCCCGGTTGGATTCCTGGCTTGTCCTGTTTTTTTGGGTTTAGATCAGTCTGATGCCACCCCCCTGCCCTACCCCTTTCCCCCGCGCCCCGTGAGGGAATCTCCAAATTTGTGACCTCGGGCCCGCTATTTCTTTTGGGCCCGGGTCCCCTCAGGATGGGTCTAGTGACGCTAGATCTTTGAACAAAAATTTTATTTAAAGATTTCTTCCCCCCCCATGGATTATTTTCCCCTTTGTAACTAAAACTGGTTGTCTCTGGGGAGTCCAAGCGCCTTCTCTGAATTTTTTCCCTGTGGCTACTCGTATTTTTAAATTTCCCGGTTCCAGGTCATGGGAGAGGTTTGGAATGTCTTCCCAAAACCCACTTCTGCTGTAAACAGCGGTTTTCTGTTTTTTTCTCCACTTTGACGGGTATTTTTTTGGGTTGGTCGTTCTCCTGTGCTGTTCTTCGATGCTTCCACTAAAATATAAAAAGGTAATAAACGTGACTTTTTTTAAGGGTTTTTGGGGTTTATGCCAAAAAAATGACCAAGTTTTAATTGTTAATGGTTTTAATATCCTGTTTTTTCCCGAAGCCTTTGGTGAAGGGCTTTTAATTTTTAAAGGATCTTTTTGTCTAATTCAGTCTGTTTCTGGTCCCCCTCGGCGCATTCACGTGGGTCTTGTCTTTTCTGGTGTATCTGTTTTAATCTGAAGTGGTGTCGTGTTTTCAGACCATATGCCCGTTTTTAGTTGTGTTCCTTCTTTAAAATGCTAAACGCTCCTCTTCGTCCTCCATTCAAATCTTCCCTGCCATTCAGTTCTCCTCTGTTTTTATGTTTGGTCTCCTGCCTCTGTGTCTTAATACTGAGGAGCTAACACTTCAGTTTAATTCTGCCGGCAAACTCTCTGGACTCTGTGGCTCAAACTAAACCCCGGGTCTGAGCCGTGGCTAAAAAAATACCTGACCTATAGGGGGTGCGGAGGCTGGCGGAGCTGGAAGATGGGGGCGGTTTCTTTTGTAATTTGGAGAAAGTTGGTTTTTTATCGAAAGTTTTTACTTAGATCAAATTCTTGCCCCAACTCCAACCCCGTACTTTATAACACATTGGTTCTGTATTTAAATTTTATTTCCAGTCTTTCTGGAAAACCCCTAGGAAACTTGCGAAATCTCTTGACTTTTATTGGAAGAAGGGTTTTAATAATAATTATAATAATACATTTATTTTTGCGCCTTTCCCATGCTCAAACACTTCACAGAATTTAAGATAGAATAACAGGGTATATAGCATTGTAAAACCAGTTAAATAAATAAAAAAAGATAACAGTGAATTCAGAAAAATTCTAACAGACAACATAATTGATGGGCCCCCACACACACACACACACACACACACACAGGTTACGATATCTTTTTAAAGAGGTAAACTGAAAGAAGGGTAATAAAATTAGTAGGTTAAAAGCCATCCTGAACAAAAGATTTTTTTAAAAAACTGATCTCCCTTTTTTTGGGTATTCCAATCCATAAATAAACCCCTTAAACACCAAACCCTCATTTCATCACCTTCTCATGATCTCCATTTTTAAAACCCTTTGGCTGTGTTTGACCACTTGCTCTGTCTTTCTCCCCCTTTTTAAAGCAGCTGGTTTTCCCGTTTGAAACCATTGTCTCCCCCCTTTATTTTCCCCCCTCTACTTCTTAAGGGGGTCTTTTTTATTGGGGCCTTTACTTACTATTTCATTGCGACAAAGTTTTGCTCCTTAAACCCTGCTGGGTGTTTCTTATAATTTTTGGGTGCTGTCCCGAATATCACATCAAATGCCCATCCTTCTGTTTCAGTTTTTTGTGATTTTTTTTTTTTTTGTTTCCAAAAATTTTTTTTCCTGTAAGTGACTTATCAACAACGATTTGTACCTTATGTCCCCGGTTGGAAGCTGTTCTGTGGAAATTGAAATCCCCGGTCTGACGGCTTGCTCTCCCCATGCTATAAAAGGACCATGCGTGATCCTGCTCATTTGGTTTTATTTTGGATAGTATCAGTAT
Organism: Polypterus senegalus; assembly: GCF_016835505.1. NCBI lineage: Eukaryota > Metazoa > Chordata > Cladistia > Polypteriformes > Polypteridae > Polypterus > Polypterus senegalus. The sequence continues at coordinate 9,114 of NW_024381802.1, forward strand.
AGTAAAGTATAGTATCTGTAGCAAAATAAAATATAAGTTTGATGCTATAGCGTTTTTTTCTGTCAAGTTTTGGGATACTTCTGCTCTATCTGTGGTGAATATACACTTGTGCCTCGGGCGTTGGTTGACTGCTCTTGTGGGAAAACTTATCATCTTTTTTGGGGGGGTGATCAAGGCATGGAATGATTCCATTTTTTGTGTGACATGTGCTGTCAGTCGAAGCCTGGTCAAGTCACGAAAAACAATACGTTGCTGTTCGAAAAAGGGAGAACAGAAAGACCCTGTGAGGACTTTACTTCTTTTGACTAATTTTCTGATTTCTCTGCCCAAAAAAAAGTCAATTGAATATCCAAATCTGCCTTCAAATGAGAACCCCTGCCCAAAAGACAGTCTTCCAACCGAAACCACCGGGTTGGACCTTGGCAAACCCGTGAAGAAACTGCAATGCAGGGTCGCATGACATTGACCCGATTTTGAACCCGCTCATCGGCGATCCACATCTGATAACACAGTCTGAAATTTAACGTTTTTAAAATTTGGGGCCCTCAAAAAAAAAAGCCCAGCTCTGGGTTGAAACTGCTGGAATGGTGTTGCTGTCACCAGGTATAAAATTTCTATGTTTGGGACAACATCATGTAGAACCACATTTTGCCAAAATCAACGTCTCTTTTCTGTTGGCATTGAAGGATTGTTCTGCCTTGAGTGGCATATCTTAATTGATTGTCAATTTTAAAGCTGTTCTGCTAAACCCTGGGGGTTTATCCTTCATCTTTTTGGGTTGCAGCATACTGAAAAAAGCATATGAGAAATGGAACTGTTTTGAAACATGTCCCGCATAAGCGGGGAAAAACTGGGAAAATCTGTGGAGATCTTCAAAATCTTTCTGTTACTAGGACTCGCTTGGTATACAAAATATTTAATGGGACAGCTGTACCAAAGTCGCACTATTCTCGACAAAAATTTGGGCACTCTAAAAAATTACTTCCCGGAAAGAAAAATGTGGCACATGAATCGCATCTATCGACCGAAAGATATTTTTGCCTCCTCTTCACATAAAAGTGGGACTAATGAAAATTTCATGAAAGCACAGAACAAGGAATGCAAAGGTTTTCGTTATTTGAGACAGATGTTCCCAAGAATAACTGATGCCAAGATCAAAGAGGACACTTTGTTGACCCCAGATCGACATGTTATGAGTGACAAGTGGTTTGAAGATCTGTTAGTTGGGCCGGAAAAAATTTCCTGGAAAGCCTTCAAAGACGTCGTTGACTATTACAGAGCCCGAAATTCCATTCAGCTGGTAGAAAAACTTCTCAAAGCATACAAGACAATGAAGTCACTCAAGAATCATTTCCTCCACTCACATTTGGACTTCTTCCAACGCAAATCTCGGTGCTGTCAGCACGAAAAAGCGGAGAAAGGTTTCACCGGACATTGCTACGATGGAGAAGACGATACCAGGGCAACTGGAATCTGTCAATAGCGCTGACTACTGTTGGATACTGCAACGTGATGCACCAGACATTGAATACAAAAAGAAAATCAGAGAACAAAGCATTTTTAATTCTGTTGAATTTAATAGCTTATGCGAAACTTAAACATGACTAAATACGTTATTGTCAGTAAACATATAAATGTCTATTTCTCAGAGTTCCAATGTGATACAGTACACACAAAACTATATTTGTGTATAACCAGTAGGTACCTGTCAAAATCAGCACTTTTCAGGAAGTAAGACTTTAAAAAAAAAAATTGCATTTTAACCTCTAGTGTGTGGTGCCTAAAGATTTCAAACATACTGTTGTGCAACCTCTGCTGAAAAACACGGGTCTGGACCACTCTGTTATGTGTAACTTCAGGCCTTTTCCAAAATACCTTTTTTGTTTCCAAACTCTTGAAAAATGTCAACTACACCCAACTGAAGTCCTTTCTGGATGAACATGCAATTCTGGATGTGTTCCAGTCTTGGTTTAAACTCACCCCAGCACTGAGTCCTCTCTGTTAAACGTTTTAATGATATTCTTTTAACAGTGGACTTTGGTGACTCTGTACTACTTATGTCTCTGCCTTGACACGATAGACCATGAGTCCTCATCTCCAGGCTGAAGGAGTGGGTGGGCATCAAGGGTTCAGCTCTTCCATGGTTTAGGTCCTATCTCTCACATAGAAGTGTTTGTGTCAGCATTGATGACTTTTACTTCCATCTCTGCTGCCTTCCCCTGGGGGTACCACGGGCTCTATCTTGGGACCTCTTGTTCTCCTTGAACTTGCTACCACTCGGTGCTGTTTTCCAGAAACACTGTATTTCCTTTCATCTGCATGCAGACGACTGTGAGGTTTATTTCCTCTGAAGTGCCAGGTCCATGTTCTGTCCAGCTTCTACTTGAATGTCATATTTACATAAGGAGTTGGATGGCATTACATTTTCTAAATTTTAATGAGAACAAGACGGAAGTCATGCTATTAATAATTATAATAATTCATTTTATTTATAGGGCACTTTAAATTAGCAGTAAATCTCAAAGTGCAACATAAAAGGTTAAAAAGGCAAGGCAAAATAAAACCAGAGATAAAACAACAATAATTATACCATTCTTGTTAATAAGCTATCCTAAATAGAAAAGTCTTTAGCTGTTTTTTAAATCAGCCCACAATCTGCTGTGTTCTTAGGCTGTCTGGTAGGCCATTCCACAGCCGTGGAGCAGCGACTGCAAAGGCTCGGTCTCCCATTGTATGAAGTTTGGTCAGAGTGGTGCGAAGGCGGTAGGTATTTATAAAACAGAGGTTTCTTGTAGTGTATTGTAATATAAAGTTCTGTCAGATATTGTGGAGCATTTCCATCGATACACTGGTGAGTAAACAGAGTTTGTAATCGATCACGGAGGTGAATAGGGAGCCAATGAAGTGACTGGAAGGATTGGTGAGATTGTTCATATTTCCCACCCTCATCAGGATTCTTGCAGCACTATTTTTGAATTTGTTGGAGCTTTTGAAGGCTCTTGTTGGGTATCCCGATGAGAGTGCATTACAATAGTCCAGCCTGGACTGAGACAAAGGCATGAACCAGCTCTTCAGCATCACAGAGGGAGAGGCAGGGACAGAGTTTGGCTATATTTCAGAGATTAAGGAATGCAATTTTACAAAGGTGATGGATATGTATATCAAATGACAGATGGGAGTCTAACGACACCCAGATTTGTAACAGAAGGGGAGAGTAATAGTACGGCCAAGAAAGGAATCCAATTTACAGAGGAATGAAGTTGATGTCGGGGCTGGTGCCAATTAAAGAGCTTCAGTTTTGTGCTGTTCAGCAGAGAAGTTCTTGGACATCCAGGCCTCAATCTCATCAAGCAAGAGGAAAAGTTGATGGAGGTGTAAAGAAGTTGAATCCAGTCTCATATAGAGCTGCGTATCATCGGCATAGCAATGGAATGAAACTCCATGCTTATGGATAATGTGACCCAGGGTAGCATATACAGTGGGTAATGGAAAGTATTCAGACCCTTAATTTTTCACTCCTTGTTATTTTGCAGCCATTTGCTAAAATTATTTAAATTATTTTTTTTCCTTATTAATGTCACACAGCACCCTATATTGACAGACAAAAAAAAAATGAAATTGTTGCAGATTTATTAAAAAGAGAAAATTGAAATATCACCTGGTCCTAAGTATTCAGACCCTTTACTCAGTATTTAGTAGAAGCCCCTTTTGAGCTCATACAGCCATGAGTCTTTTTGGGAAAGATGCAACAGGTTTTTCACACCTGGATTTGGGATCCTCTTACCATCCAGCCTGACAGAACTGGAGGATCTGCAAGGAGGAATGGCAATGTTGGTGGACAGCCATTTTAGGTCTCTCCAGAGATTCTCAATTGGGTTTAAGTCGGGCTCTGGCTGGGCCATTCAAGAACAGTCACAAAAGTTGTTGTGAAGCCACTCCTTTTTTTAGCTGTATGCTTAGGGTCATTGTCTTTGGAAGGTAAACCTTCAAGCCCAGTCTGAGGTCCTTAGCACTCTGGAGAAGGTTTTTGTCCAGGATATTCCTGTACTTGGCCACATTCATCTTTCCCTTGATTGAAACCAGTCTCCTGCCCCTGCAGCTGAAAACACCCCACAACATGATGCTGCCACCGCCATGCTTCACTGTGGGGACTGTATTGGATGAGTGATGAGCAGTGCCTGGTTGTCTCCACACATACCCCACTTAGAATTAAGGCCAAAAAGTTCAAAAGGGGTGATTAATGATGTCAGCAATAAGAGGCTTATATCTGATAGATTGGCGTTTACCAGAGGAGTAGGAAAGGGTCCAATGACATGTTGAAGGTCGCATCCTCTGTATGATGTCCTCAACTTTTAACTTGTGCAGAGGAACTGGGAGAGGCACCCCATTGGTTTTGATGTAGAAACATCCAGCGATGGAGGCTATGGGCAGACAATGAGGACGGACCCAATATTTAGACCCAATGGCACTTGCAGGACCCCTGCATTGACCTTTCCCACTGTGACTCAATTTGAGAAATCCATAATGACAAATTTTAGGTGTGAAAATGGTTCCCAGTTAAAAACTGATAGCCATGTAAACCCCGGTGGTAAACTCTGCTGTTTTCAGTTAAGCGGGCTGTCAAGATCGAGCCCGTTTTGTCAGCAACCTTGAAACAGCGATACCTGCATTTATAACATCTTGTCTAGATGATTGCAATGCACTTCTTTTTGGGAATTAGCCAGGCCTACTGCTCTACAGCTGGTCAAAATCCCGCTTTTTCGATTTTAACTGGTACAAGAAAGCATGAGCACGTCCCAGGGTTTTTGGCTTCCCACTGGTTTCCCAGTGCATTTTCTTTGTTTTTTATTTATTTATTTATTTTCCTTTTATTGATTTTATTGCATTCATTCCATATAAATAGATCATTTTTCACAAAAACAGGATTGAAAACAATCAACCTCCCCGTAAGAAAGATAGCATGCCAACAGAGTAAATCTTAAAGCTAGTAAAAATAAGTAAATGGATGGTTTAATAAGCAGAAAAAGATAAATGGAGAAAAAAAAAGAAATGGGGAAGAATCTGCTTTCTCAGTTTTTTTAAACAACCCTAAAATGTTATTGATGAGACCCTGCCAGGTTTTGCTAAAATTCTGTACACATCCTTTAAAGTGAGAATTAGATTTTCCAATTTCAGGTAGCGTATAGCATCAGTTACCCACAGACTTAACAGAGGAAAAAGTTGATTTATCTTGCTAAACTTGAGGAACCCAAATGTGCCAATAATGTAGTAAAGGCAATTACAGTTTGTTTGTCCTTCTCACTTTAAGCACTTCTGGGTGCCCACCAAACACAGCTGTTAGTGGGTTGGGGGGGATTGTGACACCAGGGCTGTCTGAAAGGTAATTAAAGATTTTTGTCCAGAATGATGTTTATTTGGCGAGGCCCAAACATGTGACCCCGTGAGGTTGGAGCTCGATTGCAGCGATCGAGGTTGGATCTCGCCCTGGAAACATTTTGGACAGTTGTAAGCCAGACAGATGTGTTTATAATATAATTCTGAGTTGAATTATCGTATGCTTTGCACATATGGAGCTCGAGTGGATTCTTTCATTGGTACATTCCACTCCTTTTCTGAAATGTTGAGTGAAGATCCTTTCCCACTGTCCTCTTAGGAGGGACTGAAAATGTTTTATATATTGCAGAGATGGTGTCTGAGTCTCAAGACTGATCAAAATATTTTCCCCATAGAGGTAGGTGGGAGGTGATGAAAAATTTTGCAAGTTTTTGTTTAACAAAGTTTCTAATTTAAGGTAGTGAAAAAATATGTTGTGGGAAATTAAATTTTTCAATGTAAATTGTTCATAGGATGCAAATATGTTGTCTCTGTCAGATCTTTAAGTAATTTAATCCCGAAAGTTTTCGAAATTAAAACTGCTTTTGTTTGAGGAATATGGACCCAAAGTGAAAATTTTATCTTTGGCCTTCTGAGGAACCACCTTTTTACCCAAGATGGAAAATCTTTTGAGGAGTGAAGCACATTGGGCTGTTAGTATATGGTGATGTCTTGTTATTTTTGGGGCAAAAGCAGGAATATAAAAAGTACTGCAAGATTTTATTTCTAATGCGACAAGCCTGTGTCTGTTCATCTATTTGTGCCATGTGCATGTTTTTATAGTTTTTATGTTTGTTGCACAACAATAAAACTGAAAGTTGATAGAGCCATTCCACCTTTGCCTTGTAGGGTCATCTTAGTACATTGATGTTTTTTAAATTCCAAATAAATAGGTTAAGGTTGGAAACTAATTTCTTAAAAATTCTTTCTATTGATGTTCTCAAATGTTTTGAAATAAAAAAAGACAAGCTTAGGAGGATATTCCCCTTCAATGATAATTCTTCCAGCTAAAGTGAAAATGAAGGGTTGACCATCTATATTTTGTGTTTTCTTGTGATGTTTACCGGGGGATATTTAAACTGATCTGTGATGATAAAAAGGAAGGTGCCCAATCTAATATTATATGTTTGGGATTCACTGAAAAGAGTACAATTTTAGTCAAATTAATTCTGAGACCAGAGATCTTTGATATTCTATAAGTGCTGTTAAGACCGCAGGCCATATTGTATGGGATCTGATATATACAGTACCATATCATTTTCATAGAGAGAAATTATCTGTTCAGTCCTTCTCTGATAATCCCTTTATCTGATAAACTTTTTGACAATGAACTGCCAGTGGCTCAATGGTGATTCAAAAGCTCTGGTGATGAGGGGCACCCTGCTGAACCATGTTCTGTTTAAAGTAGTCTTAATTAATGTTGTTAAAACAAACTGAAGCTTCTGGATTGGTATACAGTAATTTGTCCATACACAAATGTTTTGGCCAAACCAAAATTTTCTCTAATGTAGTGAAAGGTAATTCATTCAATCATATCAAATACTTTTTTGCATCCAACAAATATAATATCTCCGGGATGTTGCGCCTGTTTAATGTTATACATTAACCCACAAAGTCAAAGATTGGAAGCTAAGTGTCTGCCTTTAATCAACCCAGTTTGGTCTTGTGATTTTACCGAAGGCGGCACTTTGGAAATATTTTAACATCGTTATTCAGAAGTGAGATTAGTCTGTATGATGCACATTGTAATAAGTCCATATTTTGTTTGGGAAAAGACGTGATTAATGATTGGCAAAATTTGATTGAACTTTATTGTCTCAAACTTCTGTAAATTTTACTAATAAGAGGGAGCTAGCTGAGTGGAGATCTTCTTATAAAATTCGGCAGGATACCATCAGGTCCTGCTGCTTTCCCACTCTTAAGTGATTTTATAGCATCTAATTCTGATAATGGCAAAGGTTTATCCCGTTCCTCTGCACTGAGTATCTATTGGTGGATCTTTATGCATCAGAAATACATTAGATAGTGTACTGTCTTTAAACTCAGTAAATTATAGGGTTTACAGTAGTCTCTAAATGTGTCATTAAATTTTCATGTCGATGATTTTGTTTCTATTTGTGTTGTCAATTGCTGGGATTGAATGAATTTTTTACTTATGGATTTGTTGAGCTAAGAGCTTTTTGCATTCTCTCCATGTTCATAGTGGTGCTGTGTTGATTTAAAATGAGTTGTTCGGTTTCTTTAGTTATTTTTTAAAAACCATTTTAAGATCCTTGTATTTGTTTTAAATCCTTTATTGTTGTGCCCCTTTTTATTTGTCGGAACTGCTGCACCCTTATGTACCGTCTCGCTCTCTCAGGTCAGCAGACCAGATGCTCGGTTCCCAAGGCACGATGCAAACCCCAAGGTGATTGAGCTTTTACAGTTGCAGCCCCAAAACTCTGGAAGATTTGCTGTTACACATTAGGCAGCTCCTTCATGCTCTGTCTTTAAATCTTTTTTAAAAAATGCACTTTCACCCTGGCCTTTAACCCAGTATGATATGTTGACTGTCTGTGTATTTTTATTATGAATCTCTTCAGCTTTTATGTATTTATGTTTGTTTTTTTACCTTAGGTTTTGTTTGTCTGATATGTTGAGTTTTTATTATACAGCACTGTGGTCAGCTTTGATGTTGCGTTTAAAGTGCTTTAAAAATAAACAAATTAAATAAACCTCACTAGTAGCTGGTTGGACCACCTTTGCCTTCAGAACTGCCATACTTCATCATCGCGTGGATTCAACAAGGTGCGCAAACATTCCTCAGGATTCTCTCCATATGAACATCACTAGTGCTGTGCATTGTCGGCTCACATCCACAATGCAAATCTCCCATTCCGTTCCCAGGTGGTCTACTGGACTGAGATCAGGTGACTGTGGAGGGCACTTGAGTCCTCTGAACTCCTTGTCCTGTTAAAGAAACCAGTTTGAGATGATTTGAGCTTTGTGAAATGGCACATGGAGATAGCGACGGCAGATGTCAGCAACAAACATTCAGGTAGGTTGTGGCATTTAACGATTCCGGTTGATACTAAGGGGCCCACAGAGTGCAAAGAAAATATCCCCACACCATCACCAGTCGGAACTGTTGCTACAAAGCAGGATGGATTGCTGCTTTCATGTTGCTGACCGGACCATCAGAATGCCACAGAAGAAATCGAGACTTATCAGACCAGCGGCATTTTTCCAGTAATCTGTTGTCCAGTTTTGGTGAGCCCCCTGTGTGAATTGTAGCCTCAGTGGCCCGTTCTGCGCTGTCAGGAGTGGCATCCGCTGTTGTCTCTTGCTCCTGTAGCCCACCTACTTAAGGTCAACATGTTGTGCATTCTGAGATGTTCTTCTGCACACCTCAATTATAAAGAGTGCTTATTATAGTTACTTTTGCCCAAATGAATCAACAAGCAGCATTAATAAAGGGGTATGACCAAAGGGCGCTAAAAGATGGGGAAAATGATCCCGAAGGTTGTGCCAGTCAATCTGAAGTGAAGTGACAGTGGTCAAAACACCGCTGTCATGTGACCTGTGACTTTAAAGCTTGAACATCATAGTACTTCTGCGAGCTTCATTGGTTTGTTAGCTTTGGCGCTAAATGAACAGGTAGCCTATTTCCATAGCATGTGTCATTCTCATTCAACAATGTTGAATTTTAGAGATTTGGAGAGCTTTGGTGACAGAGGGAAACTAACAATGGAAAACTGCGTTCAAAAGTTAAATTATGGACAAGGCCCTTAGTGAAATAAAAACTCAGACTTTTCGGGACGTTTTACTGGTGACATGAGGCTGAAAACGAGGCCTTTTCGTGTTTTGGGATTGCTTGCCTTCCTCAGTTAACCACCAGCCGGGCTGTTCATACTGGAGCGTGGCATCAAAGCTTTTTCACACAAATCGAAAGCCTCAAAGCTCAGAAACTTCATTTTCTCCCCATCACTACAAAGCACCTAACAAGTGCAAAAGCTAATTTTAGTGTCACACGGGAATTTATTCCCCAATTGGTGCTCAGCTAAGAAACCACTTGCTCAAGGTCACAAAGTGGTGACAGCAATGGGATGTGAGCCCAAACAGCTTCAGCCACGATGCCATAGTAATCTGGTTGTTACATGAACAGATTGCCTTGCCCCGATGTTTGCTGGGACAGCTCCAGGATCCTCCGACCTCATTCTGCATTAGAGGTTTAAGAAACAAAGGGTGGACACAATACAATAAAGGCGATAAGCCTGCACATTATAACCTGTCCCAGTGCCTACCTTTTTCCTCTGTAATATGCATGGACTACTCCTGAAACTCCAAGAGGATGACAATCTTTGTTCCCCCCGTGGATTTTGCTGGGTCAAACAAAATTAACAAGTAGCCTTAACAGGGAGATTGCGATCGCCCCAAGCAATGCTACATTTGACCGATTGGACTTGGAAAACACAAGTGGATCTTACTGAACATTACATTTTGGCTCGTTTATACTTCACGCTCAGAATTTCGCGCGTTTAGCGTCATCATTCCACGCCCAGCGTCATTTGAGCAGGTCCTCAGAAATTAATGCAAAGCGTGCAAGAGATGCAGTACCAGCAAAAAAGTCGGTGGGGTGCAGTGTCTAAAAGTTGGAGCGTGCGTCAGAACTTCTGGTTACTATCTACATACGAAGCGCTGTGCTGATCCTAGTAGGATCGATGCGCGCCCGATTTTTGTTTGGTGATTCGATTTGGTGAAGCAAATGCCGGCTATACAAATGTATTCGTGGTGCTTTTTTATTCAAGCGTCGCAAATTCCGATCGTAATGCCACAATCAAAGTCTCATATATTCATTTTTTGTGCCATCTTTTTTTCTGGGGCTTCCCCCGCCTAGGCAAACAGCAATAGATCGTCACACGGGGCACATGTATGATTTTCCAACACTCTGCACTTTAGAATCCTTACTTGTATACATGATTTCACTACATTTTACAGAAATCGTTAAATTTTGCTTAAATAATGAATACTGTTTTTGCGTTGGGTTGGCACCCTGCAGGATTGGTTTCCTGCCTTGTGCCCTGTGTTGGCTGGGATTGGCTCCAGGTGACCCCCGAGGACCCTGTTGGATTGCGGGGTTTGGGAAAAAGGATGGATGGATGAATACTGTTAATCTCACAACAACCACACACACACCAGCGGAGCTTTAGCACTGGTGTCCTACAGGGAGTCACGTCGCTGGTATTTCCTGCCTGCGGGTTTACCGTGGGCTCCGGTTTCCTTCCAAAGAAATAAATTTCCTGACACTAAAATGATGCCCCGTGTATGTGTGTGTTGTATTCCCCTTTCAATGAGCCAATGCCCGTCCCGGGATGGTTTCTGCCTCGTCCCAATGCTAACTGGAGTGGGCCCTCCCCGGATTGATTGAATCAACGTTCTTAACTTTAAAAAAATTTGTAGGTGTTGGTCTCGTCCAATGCAGAGATGGATGTCTGAAGTGGGCTCCTCTGGGATCGGTTATTTTCATTTTGCTTATTATCCCAGGATATCCTGTATTTATTCAACCCGAGGGGACTGCTACAGTATATTAACCCAATATAAACATGGCCAACAAAAAGGGGAAGTCGAAAGAATCGAAAAACTAAAGCTAAATCCAAGCTAAGATCAGCAAGCCCCAGTTCAAGATAAGCCTTTTCAGAGACAGACCTGAATCAGCTGGGCAAAAGAACAGACTCCTCAGGACCACGGTCCGCTACATGCCGCCGGCTGAGGCGAAAGGGGGCGGTTTGATCGTGAGTGCAGAACTCGATGGCTTGCCGATCAGAAAGATCACCAGAAACTGGAAAAGGCCTTGAAGTCCGTGGCTTCAATCACTCCACCGGAGCAGCGTGGACTCCTTTACCGTAGATGAAGTAGCAAACTCTACTGTAGCCGAAAGCACATTGAACTGTCTAAACTGCAGGTGATGCTCGCTGAGCTCATGGAAGATCAAGAAAAGCGAAAGGGCCCAAAGAGAAAGCAAGGGTAAAAGCAAATGAAAAAAAATGAGACCGCAGCAGAGACAGGAATTCCAACAGGCAAACGAAACGCAGCGGCTGGAATTGCAAAGGCAAATGAGGCTGCAACAAGAGATGCAACTTGAGCTGCGACGGGTGCTGGGTAAGTCAAGAGCACCTTTTGGAAAACTCAATTTAACTGAGCAACCCTTTCTGATCAATTGGAGGATCTCAAGGAGACATTTCCGACTCAGATTGAAATAGCCGAAAATTTAGCTGCCAGTGCGAGGAAAAGCAGTAAATGTCAGCTCCCAAAAGCAAAACACTGGAGACAGACTGGCTGCTTTGGAAGATGGAAGCAGAAGGTATTATATCAGATTGAAGGTCTGCCTGAGAATCGAGAAAGTTCAAACCCGTGAAATTGCAGCTGAACTTTTTAAAATAATCAGGGGGGACTTTAAAAACAGAATCTGAGATAGCAGCGGCTTACGGTCGCGAGATCATACACCGTTCAGATCTTTTATAATTCATTATGAGGTTATCCATTTAAACTAGAGATGATGGCACTTCTCAGAAACAAGCAAAATATTATATATGAAAAAACAAAACCCTTCGATCTTAACTTCTCTCCCGCAACAGCAACTAAAATTTGCAGCCTTCTACAAAATTAAACAGCGGGTTCGACAACCAGCGTCAAATACAACCTCTTGTATCTGGCAAAACTGAAAGTGGAATGGCAGGGTCAATTCTATGTCTTCGCTAGCAAGTAAGAACAGAAAAGGATTTAAAAACGGATCCGGACTATTTTTGGGTACATAGTGAGTCATGGCAGTTAATGATAAAGCAAAGGGTTAAAATCTACCTGTCAATTTTTTAAAATATGGGTTTTTTCAGCATATATTCTCAGTAATACTTAGTATCACTAGGGCTGTTAGTTTTATTGTGCTTTTTTTTGCCAATTAT
>NW_024381803.1:0-12534 GCF_016835505.1 Polypterus senegalus
GATCCGTCAGATGACATCACTTCTGGTTCATGGCTTATAAAACCACCATCTTTCAAAACCTTATCGGTTCAGTCCTGAAAATCAACCAAAATACTAAACTTTGTTTTCTTTACCCTTTTGCAGCCAGGGACAACATACAGGTGGCTGAACCAAACCTTTATCGTGTGTTGTGACTGCTTCTTTCACAAGTATTACAATACTTTTTAACATTTATTATCAAATTATATGTTGCAAATACTGATAGTAATCATCTCAAAAAAAAATATTTCCATCACATGTTGAAGTTATAAGAAACCCACCTTTAGTATGCAGTACTAGCACACGTATGTTACAGGAACCACTGTTGTCAAATGTTTTGTAAACCTGAAAAAGAAATGAAATTGATTAAAAATACATAATACTGCAGTAGCACTGGCAATGATGTAACTATATAAAGTATCGTTATAATTTTGTCATTTGTATACGATACAAAAAGAGAAATGATCCATAAGGAACTATATTGCATACTAAAGGTGGATTACACTATAGAAAAATTAACAAATAATTTTAGTATATATTTCTAATTCGGGATTTTAAATTGACAAAGTCTTGTACTATTTTCTTAACATTTAGATTTTTAGCTCTTCTTGACTTACTATACATATTTATAAAAGAGCCAAGCTTTTTCTTTTTCCTTCCTTTCTCAGCATCACTTTTGTATTCACATTTCATTATGAAAGACAGGAAAATTCTTTGTAATACCCTTTTGTTGGGACAAAAAGAGACACCAGAAATGAACTCCCTAATTCAAAAGTACATTGCAGCACACCTCACTGTATACTTGTGTATGTATGTATACTCGTGATCAAATTAAATGATCATAAAACAATTACTTTTTAGCGTCTACTTTAAAAACTAGCCTAATAGCAGATTAAATTCCTGATTGTTTAAAAACAATTTTGCTTGAATTGCGAATACGTATTGTGGAGCCGAATTCGACACAGACAGGCGGACATGTTCATCAAACCACCACACGTTTTATTTACAAACTATTTACAAATATGGTCACTCAGACCCAGTCAATTGTGCACAAAACACCCCAAACACAGTCCTGGCCACAAATGCCTCTCTTCGGCCGCTCCACACTCTCCTCGTGCCTCGTCCTACTTCCACCCGACTCCAGCGCTGAATGAATGGAGATGGCCCCTTTTATTCAGTCCCCGGATGAGCCCCAGGTGTTCCCGGCATTCCTCCCTTGGCCACGCCCCAGCATGGCGGAAGTGCCGGCTGTCCTCCCGGTAGCTCTCCGGGTGCCATCCTAAATCTTCCCCCCAGCACTTCCTAGTGTGGCGGAACTGCTGGGGTAACAGGTCCCCAAGGCATTGGGGCTCCTCCTGCCCGGTGACCACGGGTACAGGGCATGGAAGCTCCACCCTGTAGGGGCCCCCAGAGCAACCAGGAAGGCGGCCCCCAGGTAATCCAAGGTGGGCTCTGACCCTCTTCCGGTCCCTCATGGCCCCGGCCGTCTGCCCCTGGCATCCCTGACAGTATGAATATTATGTTGGCTAAATATAACACAGGAATTAGAAGGGAAGATTACAATAACTTTTAACTCATTTGATTACGAGTGTAGATGCATAACAAGTGATTAAAAAAATACCACAAGTATGGCCATAAAAGAGAAAGATAGAAAATATTAAATGTCTAAAATTAATTCAGACAACAATCAAATCTGTCTTAACCAACTGTCACCCAATGACACTTCTAACGTATTATCCAAAAAATTACAGATTTAGGGCGGCTGTGAAATAAAATTTCATATCTTATCTTGTATTACATGTGTTGTTATTACGTTGACATTTATTTTGTTGTTACATTAACACCTGATTAATGCTAATAAATTTCTGATTACATCTGTCATTTATAATTTTGAGGTTAGACATATTGATGATATATAGATCACTTTTGAAATAAGCTAACACATGAGTTCTTTATTTACAGCCACCTTTTTTGGATCAAACGATAATTTCAAATAAACAAATGTGATTTTCTTATAAGCATGCCTCAGGTATTTTTTATGAATCAGTCCTTACTTCTCAGGTAGCTATATTAATACATTTGAGGAATGCCATAACATAACTTGCACGCAAATTTCAATCTATGGTTTCAAACATGTTATAAAAGTTATACTTACTACTTTTGACTAGAAGAATAATTTAATTCAAATGAACCTCACATTGTGACAGACTACCACAGATGACCTGACCACTTTAGTTTTGAAATGTCATTACCGTCACCTGCAATTACTGTCTGAAATGACAAATTGTGAAACCACATAAGAAATGTGCTCATAAACATTACTAGCAAATTTGTGCTGATTGCATTTGGCTTAATTATGTTTTATTTTAAAGCAAACAAAACCAGTCCAAATCAACACCTGGGTTACTCAAATAATATTTGGACATCTTTTTTGCCGTTGTATTTATTATTGATTTATTTGAAGATTTCTTTTAAATTTCCATGTAATGCCAGGGCACCCCGAACGCTGGGATTGTGTGATGTCACAAGCTACACACATGGTAGTTATGCCCCTTCAAACTTCTTCTTTTTCTTTCAGCTGCTCACATTAGGGATTGGCACAGCAGATCATCTTCTTCCATATCTTTCTGTATTCTAAATCTTGTTCTGTTAAACCCATCACCTGCATGTCCTCTCTAACCACATCCATAAACCTTCTCTAAGGCCTTTCTCTTTTCTTCTTGCCTGGCAGCTCTATCCTTAGCACCCTTTCTCTCATTATACTCATCATCTCTCCGCTGCACATGTCCAAACCAACGCAATCTTGCCTCTCTGACTTTGTCTCCCAACAGTTCAACCTGAGCTGACACTCTAATGTCCTCATTTCTAATCCTGTCCATCCTCGTCACACCCAATGAAAATCTTAGCATCTTTAACTGTACCACCTCCAGCTCTGTCTCCTGCTTTCTGGTCAGTGCCATCATCTCCAGCCCATATAACATAGCTGGTCTCACTACCGTCCTGTAGACCTTCCCTTTCACTCTTGGTGATACCCGTTTGTCACAAATCATTCCTGACACTCTTCTCCACCCATTTCACCCTGCCTGAACACTCTTCTTCACCTCTCTTCTACAATCCCCATTACTCTGCACTGTTGATCCCAAGTATTTAAACTCATCCACCATCACCAACTCTCTTCCATAATACCAGTTACTCTGTACTCTACTCCCTGCATCCTCACCACTCCACTAACCTCCCTCTCATTCTCACACATGTATTCTGTCTTGTTCCTACTGACCTTCATTCCTCTCCTCTCTAGAGCATATCTCCAACTCTCTAGGGTCTCCTCAAACTGCTCCCTACTCTCACTACAGATCACAATGTCATTAGAAAACATCATAGTCCACGGTGACTCCTGTCTAATCTCGTCTGTCAACCTGTCTATCACCATTGCAAATAAGAAAGGGATCAGAGCCAATCCCTGATGTAATCCCACCTCCGTCACTCCTACCACAGACCTCAGCACTGTCACACTTCCTTCGTACATATTCTGTACAACTCTTACATATGTCTCTACCATTCCTGACATCCTCATACAATACCACAGCTCCTCTTGAGGCCCCCAGTCATTTACTTTTTCCAGGTCCACAAAGACGCAATGCAACTCCTTCTGGCCTTCTCTAAACTTCTCCATCAACATCCTCAGAGCAAACATCACATTTGTGGTGCGCTTTCTTGGCATGAAACCATACTGCTGCTCAGTAATCATCACCTCACTTCTTAAACCAAGCTTCCACTACTCGTTCCCATAACTTTATGCTGTAGTTACTACAGTCCTGCACATCCCCCTTATTCTTAAAAATCACCCCAGTACACTTCTTCTCCACTCCTCAGCCATCCTCTCACTTTCCATGATTCCATTAAACAATCTGGCTAAAAACTCCACTGCATCTCTCCTAAACAACTCTATGCTTCTACAAGTATGTCATCTGGACCAACGGCCTTTCCATTCTCAATCATCTTCATAGCTGTCCTTTCTTCATCCTTGCTAATCCGTTGCACTTCCTGATTCACAATCTCCACCCACATCATCCAACCTCTTCTCTCTCTCATTATTTTCATTCATAAGCCTCTCAAAGTACTCTTTGCATGTCCTCCTTGTGAGTACGTTTCCATCTTTATCCTTTATTACCCTAACCTGCTGCACATCTTTCCCAGCTCAGTCCCTCTCTCTAGCCAATCGGTAGAGGTCCGTTTGTCCCTCCTTACTGTCCAACCTCTCATACAACTCATCATACGCCTTTTCTTTAGCCTTCACCACCTCTTGCTTCACCTTGCGCCTTATCTCCTTGTACTCTTGTCTACTTTCTGCATCTCTCTGAATATCGCACTTCTTGCTATCCTTGCCATCCTCTTCCTCTGTATACTCTCCTGTACCTTCCCATTCCACAAACAGGTTTCCTTTTCCTCTTTCCTCTGCCCAGATGTCACGCCAAGCATCTTTCTTGCTGTCATCCTTACTACATCTGCTGTAGTTTCCCAACTGTCTGGTGCCTCTTCACTGCCACCCAGTGCCTGTCTCACCTTCTCCCTTAACTCAACCTTGCAGTCTTCTTTTCTCAACTCACACCATTTGATCCTTGGCTCTGCCCTCACTCTCTTACTCTTCTTGATCTCCAATGTCATCCTACAGACCACCATCGTGTGCTGCTTAACTACACTTTCCCCTGCCACCACTTTGCAGTCTTCAATCTCCTTCAGATTGACTCTTCTGCAAAGGATGTAATCCACCTGTGTGCATATTCCTCCACTCTTGTACGTCACCCTAAGATCCTCCCTCTTCTTAACAACTTTGAAAAATGGCTGTGTCCACCAAGGCGACACATTTTGTAAAAGTGGCACAGATCAGTGATCAAAGAAGTCAGGACTACACCAGATATGAAACTCAAGCTGCCTTGCATCGATATGAATTTGAATCATCCTTGCGGTTGGATATAAATGTTGAGAATTCTTCAGTATCCTTGCACTGGAAAGTTAATGAACTACAGTGCAATTGTGAACTTCAAAATAAGTTGGCCCAGGTTTCTTAGTTTTATTTCAACAACCTGTGCATAATTAAGAATATGTTTCCAAGGCTTTGCAAACATAATATAAATTATTATTCAACCTCTGGTACCGTTTCCCATGGGTTGGACTAGCAGCCAGGAGGCACAACTGGATAAAGTAAATGACAAACGGCATCAGTTGATAATAACTGACAAACTATACAAATGACCAATAGGCACAGCAATTTAAAGCAGAATAGAGCTTTAATCACATGTATGTTGTACTTAAATATTTAATGTTCAGCCTGAGACAAATGGGTTTATCATCATATAGACTTTGGGGCCCTGAACATACAGGCTCAGCCTGCCACAGTACCTTTACAAAGTTGTGAATTGCTGCTCTCCAGGAGACCTGTAAGTCCTGACTCTTCACCTGTGGTGCTCTGACACTGACTTATCTGAATATTTTGAAGACCTGTGTTGACTTCTGCTCGACACTAAAATAGCTCTCTGACTCCTGTTTACTAGAACTGTCACTCTATGTCACTTTGTATAGTGAGAGCATTAGAACAATCTAGATGAGAGCAGGCCATTCAGACTAACAACATTCACCAGTCCTTTCTACTTCTTCTAAAACAGCAGCAAGTCGAGTTTTGAAGGTCCCTAAATTCCTACAGTCTACTACACTATTTGGAAGCCTATCCCATGTATCTGTGGTTGTCTCTGTAAAGGAAAAATTTTTAATGTTTGTGCAGAACTTATCATTAACAAGTTTCCAACTGTGTTCTTGATGAACTCAATTTAAAGTCACAGTTTTGTTCCACAGGTCCATATTCAAGGGAAGTCCTTGGAAACACATTTCTTTTGATGCATTCTCACTGATCATATCGTTAATATTCTTCTCAAATTTTACTCATATGTACCAATTACACCAATTAATCCTGCCTCTCCCCTAATATCATATCATAGTTATCCTATCCCCTTGGCCTATCAGTTCATGGCTCTCCAACAAGACTCATCCACATATGTTTCCTTCACATTTTTACAGCTAGAATGATCTTGTTCTTTATCTTGTTATTTTAAAATCAACTCTGGAATTAAGATTACAGCGTGAAGCATCTAGTGAGGATATGCTGTCTGAAAGAAAGCATTTCAAATGTGGACTGAAAGAAGCAGGAATTAGATACAGAGATTATGCAGGCAACAGTGAAATTTGGAGAACTTGCGTGATCTACAGTTTACATGACTACTAAGGCTGTGTTTGGGATGCTTTCTTATTGCCTGATTTAATTGTATTTAAATTTCGCAAGCCAAACGGTGTAAAATTTAAGGCTTTTAAAAAATACCTAAATCAACAAATTCTCTGTACTTTATAAACTTATTTCAAAATATTACTGATTAGATCCTGCCATGTTTTGAAAAAATCTGCACAGATCCTCTAACTGAGTATTTGATTTTTCCAATTTTAAATAATATAAACATCAGTTTCCCACTGACTTAAGAGAGGAGAGTTTGGGTTCTTCCAGTTTATCAGAATAAGTCTGCGTGCCAAAAGTGTAGTGAATGCAATCACAATTTGTTTGTCCTTCTCACTTTAAGACCCTCTGGAAGAACCCCAAACACAGCTGTTAATGGGTTAGGAGGGATTGTGAGTCCAAGACTGTCTGAGAGGTAATTAAAAATTTTGTCCAGAATAATGTTAATTTGGTGCAGGCCCAGAACATGTGACCTAGTGAGGCTGGAGCTAATTTGCAGCGTTCACAGATTGGATCATTTCCTGGAAACATTTTGGAGAGTTTTAGTCGAGACAGATGTGCTCGATATATAATTTTGAGCTGTATAATTGTATGCTTTGCACATATGGAGCTCGAGTGAATTCTCTGCATTGCTACTTTCCACTCCTTTTCTGATATATTAATTGAGAGATCATTTTCCCAGTGTCCTCTTGGATCTTTGAAAGGAAGGGATTGTAAAAGGATTTTATATATTGTAGAGATGGAGTCTAACTCCTTTAAATTGAGCAATAAATTTTCCAGCGTGGATGAGGGTGCCAGATGAGGAAAATCTGGAAGGTTCTGTTTAACAAAGTTCCTGATTTGAAGATAGTAAAAGAAATTTGTAGCTGGAATGTTAAATTTGGAATGTAATTGTTCATAGGATGCAAAGACGTTGTCTATATAAAGATCCCTAAGCAAGTTAATTCCAAAATTTTTCCAGATATTAAAAACTGCACATGTTTGTGAGGGTTGAAAGAGTGGTTCTTTGCAGGGTGCCACAGAAAGAAGCTTCTCCGTCTTAAAATGCTTTCACATTGGTTCCAGATTCTAAGTGAGTGAGCACAATTGGGTTATTAGTGTATTGCCGATAACGTGTGTTTATTGGTGCACAAAGCAAGGAATACAAAGAAGTACTGCAGGATTTTACTTCTATTGCGGTCCATGCCTGTGTATGTTCTTCTATTTGTGTCCAGGTTCTTATCGACTGTATATTTGCCCCAGTAATAAAACAGGAAGTTAGGTAGAGCCATACCCTTCTACCTTTTGTCTTTGTAGAGTCGCTCTTTTGATCGTGGATGTTTAGAATTCCAAATAAATGAGGTTATTGTTGAATCTAATTGCTTAAAAACGATTTATTAATGTATATTGGTATGTTTGAAATAAAAAAAGGAGCTTAGGAAGAATATTCATCTTAACAGTGTTAATTCTTCCAGCTAGTGTGAGATGAAGGGTTGACCATCTATGCAAGTCTTGTTTAATTTTTCCATGCAGCACTAAATTTTGTTGATAAAGAGCTTTATGTTTACTTGTGATGTTTACCCAGGTATTTAAACTGTTCTGCAATGATAAAAGGAAGGGTGTCTAATCTAATATTATATGCTTGCGAATTCACCGGAAAGAGTACACTTTATTCAGATTAATTCTGAGACCAGAGAGCTTTTGAAATTCTGTGAGTGCTGCTAAGACTGCAGGCACAGAATTTTCTGGAGTCCGATATATACAGTACCATGTCATCTGCATATAATGAGATTTTCTGTTCCAGTCCTTCTCTGCTAATCCCCTTTATCTGATCGGTATTTCGACAATGTATTGCCAGTGGTTCAATGGCAATTGCAAACACAAGTGGTGACAAAGGGCATCCTTGTCTTGTGCCACGTTCTAGTTTAAAGTAGTCTGAGCAAATGTTATTGATGCAAACTGAAGCTTCTGGGTTAGTATACAGTAATTTAATCCATGCACAAATGTTCGGCCAAACCCAAACTTCTCAAAATAGTAAAAGGTATTTCCATTCAATCATGTCGAATGCTTTTTCTGCATCAATGATAATAATATTTCTGGGTGTTTGATTTAGTTGGTGAGTATATTACATTAAACAGGCGTGAAGATTTGAAGACAAGTGTCGGCCCCTAATAAATCCAGTTTGGTCTTGTGATATTACTGAGGGGAGCACTTTCTCCATCCTTTTAGCTATGATTTTAGAGAGTATTTTAACGTCGTATTCAGAAGTGAAATTGGTCTGTATGATGCACATTGTAATAAGTCCTTATTTTGTTTTGGGAAGACAGTGATTAGTGCTTGGAAAGGTTTGTGGAAGAGATTGGTTATCTCTGGCTTCTGTAAATGTTGCTAATAGGAGGGGAGCTAGCTGAGTGGAGAATTTCTTGTAAAACTCTGCAGGGTAGCCGTCAGGGCCTGCTGCTTTTCCACCTTGGAGTGACTTTATAGCATCCAGTAATTCTGATAATGACAGAGGTTTATCGAGCTCCTCCACACTAATAGCGTCAATTTGTGGTATCTGTAATTTATCCAGAAATGCATTAGATTGTATATTGTCTTCTTTAAACTCAGTAGTATATAGGATTTATAGTAGTCTCTAAAAGTGTACATTATATTTTTGTGTTCGATGATTTTATCTCCGTCTAGTTAGTAATTACAGATTCGTTAGTGACATCTTGCTTGTGGATTTGTTGTGCTAAAAGCTTATTAGCTTTCTCTCCATGTTCATAATAATGATGTCTGGATTTGTAAATTAGTTGTTCGGTTTCTTTAGTTGTCAAGAGGTTTAATTCTGAATGTAGAGCCTGCCTCCTCTTATGTAGAGTCTCGCTTGGTAGTCTGGCATGTTCTTCATCTATTTTAGTAATTTCGCTTTTTATCTCTGCTACTTTCTTCGCTCGGATTTATTTCTGTGGGAAAGATATGAGATAATCTGTCCTCTTAAGAAGGCCTTAAGAGTTTCCCAGAGTATTCCTGCAGAGATCTCAGGGGATGTATTTGTCTCTAGAAAGAATTCAATTTGTTTGGATATAAATTCAGTACAATTCTCGTCAGCTAATAGAAGCGTTGAGACGCCATCTCGGGTGAGTGTATGGGCTAAGTAATTTCAGCTCCAAGATCATCGGAGCATGGTCTGAAATAACAATAGCATCGTATTTACAAGATTTAATCTTAGACAAGAAGTTATTATCTATAAAGAAGTAATCAATCCTTGAGTAGCAATGATGTACTGGTGAGTAGAAAGAATATGTTCTTGAATTTGGGTTTAAAACCTCAGGGATCTGATAAGTTGTGATCAGTTATAAACTTTGTAATTATCTTTGGGTGTTAGTTGCCGTTCCCCCTGTGGAGGAAGTCTTATCTAAAAGTGGATTTAGAACACAATTAAAGTCCCCAGCCATTATAAGTTTATGAGTGTTCAGATTGGGAATGGATGCTAATAAATTTTGTATAAATTCCTTATCATCAACATTAGGTGCATAAACATTTATCAAAATCATTTTACAGTTAGATAAGTCTCCCATGACCATCACATATCTCCTTCAGGATCCAATACTACATCTGATGCTACAAATGGTACTGTTCTATGTATGAGAATTCCCACCCCTCTAGTTTTCTTTGTAAAACTAGAATGGAACATTTGAGCCAGTCCAGTCTTTTGCAGCCGGAACTGATCCTTACTTAGTAAGTGGGTTTCCTGTAAAAATACTATTTTAGCATTTAGACCTGTTAGGTGAGAAAGTACTTTCTTTCTCTTTAATTCGTGATTCAGGCCTTTAACATTCCAGCTTACGAGTTAACTGTCCCATCATGGAGACACTGATTCTGAGTTTTTGGTGTCATATTAGTCTTAACTGGAAGTGAAATAGTTTAGGTCTTAATTTCCTATTCCCCCAAGAGTTGTTGCCATGCAGCTTATTATTACGTTGATAGTTATAATTATAAAGATTGAGATGATAGATTAGGTATAGATCAAGCCTGCTCTCTTCTCTTCCCCCCTTAACCCCCACCCTCCTTTTGCCTCCCCAGGTGAGGCTAAAACCCACTTCATGCAGTCCCAGTCCTCTGACATACCCAGAGACAGAGCACGTCCAAAGCACATCAAGCCCCCATGCAGTGGCGCTTTAAGGTTAAAAGATAAGAGATATCTGTTACCAATATAGTCTTTAAAAGAGGAAAAAGAAAAAAAAAGAATTTTGCACTTAATATATATACATATATATATATCACACATATACATACATATATACATATATATATATACATACACATACACATATACATATAATCTTCATCAATTTTAGTGCATTAAGATGATATCCCCAGATAATAAACCCAGGTGATGGTGTTAAAGATGTGTCCAAAACAAGCATAACAAGTCTTAATGCAGTAATAGCAATAACAGCAAACCAAGGGTATGATATTGAACAGTCTCATTTAGGGTACACATGAAATAATTAGAAAAGAAAAAAAAGAGGAGGAAAACGTAACTAAGCACAATAAAACATAAACATTTAGCGCCCTAGTAATACTAAGTAATGATAAGTAATAAGTAAGTAATAATAATATAAGAATATGAGAATATATGCTGATAAAAAAAAACCCGTATTTTAAAAACAAATAGATCAGACAGTAGATTATTAATCCTAGCGTTATCATTTACCGCCATGACTCACAATTATGTATCAGAATAGTCCCGGGATCAGCTTTCTTAACTCATTTTCTGCCTCTTCCTTGCTAGCGAAGACATAGAAATGACCCTGCCATTCCACTTTCAGTTTTGCCGGAGTTGGTCTCGTCCGATGCGAGAGATGGACGTCTGAAGTGGAGCTCCGCTAGCAGTGGTGCTATTTTTCATATTATTTGCTTATTATTCAGAGATATCCTGTATTTATTCAACCGAGAGGGACCGCTACAGTATATGTAAACACATATAAACATGGCCAACAAGAAGGGGGGTCCGAAAGAATCGAAGACGAAAGCTACATCCAAGCTGCGATCAGCAAGCCCTAGTTCGAGATACGGCCTCTCAGAGACAGACCTGGATCAGATGGGCGAAAGTACAGACTCCTCGGGACCACGGTCCGCTACATCGTCGCCGGCTGAGAGCGAAAAGGGAGCCGAAGTGCGATCGTGAGTGCAGATGTGGATAGCTCGCCGATTGGAGGATTACCTGAAACTGGAAAAGGCCGGGAGGTCCGCGGCTTCAGTTACGCAATTACGCGGGACTGGAGCAGCGGGGACACCGGCTTCAGCAGAGTCTGCTGCTTCATCTACGGCACAAGAAGGCACATTTCAGCTATCTGAACTGAAAGTGTTGCTCGCTGAGCTAAGGCAAGATATAAAGAAAAGCGAGAAGGCTAATGAGAAAGCAACGGCAAAGGCACTTGAGAGACTGAAACAGGAATTAAAACAGGAAATCCAACAGGCAAATGAAAGGCTGCGCCAAGAGGTACAACTAGAACTTCGACAGGTGCTGGGTAAAATCGAAGAGCGCATTGAGAAAAACTCAGTTAAACTGAGCACGCTTGCTGATCGATTGGAGCATCTTAGTGAGACATTCACGAATCGGATCGAAATAGCCGAACATCTAGCTGCCTGTGCCGAGGAAAGAGCAGTAAATGTCAGTTTGGAATGTAAAAACTCGGAGAAAAACTTGGAGACAGACTGGCTGCTTTAGAAGATGGGAATAGAAGGTATAATGTCAGAATTGAAGGCCTGCCGGAGAATCAAGAAAGTTTAAACCGTGAAATTCGCAACTGAACTTTTTCTAAAATAATGGGGCGACTTTAAAGCAGAATCTGAGATAGAGCGGCTTACAGCGTCTGTGATCAAACACCGTCAGACCCCGACCAAGATCTTTTATAGTTCGTTTTGAACGATTATCATTTAAGTTAGAGGTGATGGAACTCCTCAGGAAAAAAAAAGGGGAAGATATTATATATGAAGATTGCCACATTCGCGTCTTCCCTGACTTCTCTCCAGCAACAGCTATTAAACGCGCCTTCTATAATATTAAACAGCGGACGGCAAGCCAATGTCAAATACGGCCTCCTGTATTTATATTTCTAATGTTTGTGAGATGCTGGTCAATATGAATGCCTCCTTACAGAAAAGCTGCTGAAATACATGCAACAATCTAATGACATTCTAGAACAGTGATACTTAAGATGGTTGGGTTGCTAGTTACTAAATGAGACTTTTTTAAATTACCTAGA
>NW_024381804.1:0-29980 GCF_016835505.1 Polypterus senegalus
AATAAATATTTAAAATCCCAAAAAAAAAAGGGGCCCCGGGATTCATTTTACCCTCTCCCCCCCATTTCAATTCACCCCCAATTTGGTAAGGTCAGCTGCCATGACAAAAATAAGTCCGGGACGCCTCAAAACGATGCCATTGATTTCAGGAAAGATTGTTTTTCGGACAACTATCTTGATTCTAAAAAGGGTTGGACTTCCTTTATTACAACCGGGTCCCGAAACTTTAAATGCTGTCTTGCAACATTTTTGGCAGGACTTGCAAATCCTGGCATCCCCCTTATCCCTTTGATCCCCATTTCAATTTGGCCCCAAATTTGTAACTCTTTTTAAGGGTGACAAAATGTCCGGGAAAACCCCCTCAAAGGTTGCATTGTTTTGAGGCAACATTGTTTTCCCTCCTGAAAAAACTATACGTTATTCTAAAAATTTTAAAAATATATATATTTACAGTGTGTGTATAAAAATTTCTGTCAAAAAAACAACCCCAAACCCTAGCAAACATGGAGGCTTCACCCATTAGTGCTGCGTCCGAGGTTAAATTCTAAAGCAGATCCCAATTGAAGCTTTATGAATAATGAATACTTTTTCCCCATCAATGATTTTTTGGTGCCATCCCTTGTACATTTAAATAAAAAAAGGGAGGGGACTTTTATTAGGGAGGCGAAACCACAAAAACCCCCGGGCTCGATAAAAGGCCCCCGATCTGAATTCCCAAATTTTTCCAAAAAAAATTTTTTTTTGTTCTTTTTAGTCAACACAAATTTGGTTGGAATGGGCAATTTACTCTTTACTTTTTAGGGGAAAAAAAAATTTAAAAAGCCTACATTTAAAATTCCTACCCCAAAGATATTTCTTTATAAAAAAAAATTCCTTCTATTTAAAATTTAAATAGATTTTGAACGATCGAATTATAATATCCCAACAAGGAGCAGGATACCCCTTTAAAAAAGTATTGCAGGATAGAAATAGCCGCCCCTTTAATTTTTTAGGAATGGAAAAAAAATTAAGATTTTTTACAAAAATGTTTTACATTTTTTTTCCTTGATGGGTTCTGGCACCCCAGCAAAGGTCCCCCAGTCCACCGCCCCTATCCCCGAGTCCCCATAAAGGGGCCAACCCCAGGGGGCATCCCCCCCCTCAAAAAAACTTTTTATATATTATAAAAATTAATATTAAAATATACATATACAAATGAACAAAAAAACGATATATTGCATTTTAGGGGAAAGGGAGGTTAACACCGGATGATGCTTGCGACCCACCTCTTTAACCCCCCGGCCAAAAAAAGATTAAAAATTTAACAATATCCCGGTCCTGAAAGAGACATCGCCCGGGGGCCCGAAAACGGAAAAAAAAAAACCCAAGATGAAGCCCGCATCACTTTCAGGAAAACTATAATCCATAAACTTTATTTTTCCCAATCCGTAATAATGTGTTTTACTTGGTAATAATTTCAAAATAACATTTTTTTAATATGAATAAAACAGATTAAAAAAACAAAATGACTTAAAAACATTATTTAAAAAACAGAGGAAAAGATTATTGATTAATAATACCAAAAGGGTGTCAAAGTAGGTTTTTTATTATTTTTTTTTTACTTTGTTTTTGGGGGGAGGGGGACAAAAGTACATTTCTGTTTTAGGCCCCCATTTGTGGGGCCCTGGTTGCTCGCACCCGGTCCACGTAAAGGGAATCCCCCCCAAAAAAAACGCTGCCCCCAAACAAATTTTTTAGGGGTTAAAAGAAAAAAAAGATTCCCCACAAACTGAAAGGATAAATTTACTAAAATAGCTGAGAATAGCCAAGCAAAAAACACCCTTTTTTGGCTAACTAAAAAAAAATTTCAATATGCCTTTAAATCAGGCCCCTTCTTGGTGGGGTGCACCCTTGTTGCTTTTTTCCTTTTTCTTTTTTTTGGGAGGCTCCCCCAGCCCGGGGGTCCCCCCCCACCCGCAACGGGGCCAACGCCAATAAAAAGTACTCAGATAACGGAAAATATTCATTTTAACGGGAAAAAATCAGTTTAAAACCCAAATTATCATGAAACGTGAAAAAAAATTTAACGTGAAAAATCACGTTTAAAAGAAAATAGTACCCTAAAACGGATACTATTTCACGAACGTGATAAAGTTTCATGTTATAACGTGAAACTTTTTGGTTTCCAGTGAGGAGACGCTGCAAATGAAACGTCAGATGGCTCATTTAAACGACTTGATCAAATTTACTTTATGTTGGGGTCAGACAGGGAGAGATTCTGCCCTGCTGACTAAGGGGAGGGTTTGTGGCTGGGCAAAAGAAGAATTTTAAAAGACAGGGGGTTTCGAAAAAAGAATGGCAGCGCCCCCATCCCATTTCCACTTGCGAAAAAACCCAGCATGATTTTGGGGATTTTTTTGTTGAAAACTCCATATCAGAGCCTTGAAAACCATCAATCGCCCATTTATACATATTAAACGGGTTGTCATAAGAGTCAACTTTCCCAAAAAATTTAGGTCCAGGATTAATGACCCCGCATCAGCACCCCTCGTTTTTGCTCAACACCACGGGGGTTAAACTTTATTAAATCCTCACCGGGTTTGGGGTCACAACATGCCCAGCTTGAATGCAGCTGAATGGGTACATCCAGGGAGCCCCGGCCCTTCCAGTTTCAATGAAATGATGCTACCCCAAAATGTGGGACTGATTTTTTTCTTCAGTTTTACGGATACTATTTTCGTTTAACGGATTTTTCACTATAATCTTATTTTTTCAGTACACAATGATTTTCGTTTAAGATTTTTTTGCTATAATGAATATTTTCCGTAAAAAGGATAATGATCATATTTTTTTTTTGCGGGCCCCTAAACGCCCGTAACCCCCAGCTAAACATCCAATCACTGTTATATGCAAATGACCCGGGTCGGTTTTCCCATAGGCGGGGCGACCCAAATGAGCTCAACGCAGGGGGCCCTTGAGAAGAAAATCTCTGTCCAAAATATAGGAGGAAAAAATTTAAACAAAATAAAAAAATACATCTCTATTTGTACGTCAATGGGACTACCCATTGTTTTTCCCACAGTTTCAGTCTGGTAGAGAAGGTTTTTTTTCCGACCCAAAGCACCACTGTATGTCTGTTGCATAGACAATATGTTACGTAAACCCCCCAAAACCCCCCAAGTTTTTAACCTGCACTCAAAGTTTTCTGTTCATATAAATGTTATCACAGCGATTTTAGAAAAAGTTATTCACTTTCCACCCCAGCCCAGAGCCGAAAGGGAAATTATCCCGTGAAATGCACCCTTTTTTCCCAATTTTAAAAATTATTGCTGCCCTTTACCAATAGCGGGCAATTTTGCTACGGTACATCAGAGACAGCGCAAATTTCTACCCTGTGGTAACAGGCACTGCTTCCCGTACCTCGCAACAAGTCCCCCGCAACCCGCCATTCCCGGATTAAAGGGAACACCATCCCACCCAAATACCTTTCCCCAAACATTATTGGTGGTACAACAAAATCATTCAATCCTGTGGTACCCGCACAAAAAAAGGCGGGGTGCTCTTTGTGGGATGCTTTTCTTTTCCCCCTGTCGGAAATATGCGGACTTTAATGAGAGGATTTTTTTATTAAATTTTAAAAACGGGAAAGCAGCATGATCGAGAAAGGGGAGTTGTTTTACCCAAAAGGATTTCAACCATCGGGACTAGCATAAAGCAGAAAGGCCCGGGGTGGGGTTGGGGTTTGGTTAAATGGGGTTAAAAAAACACACAAAAAAAACCCATTACTGCCGGGGGAATTGGGTAGGCTTAAGGTTTTTTGTAAATGAGTTTGGGGTCCGGGGACTGCAGAAACCTTGAGAGATCGGGGAAATGATAAATTTTTGGTTTTTTTCTAAACTGATAAAAATTAGAAAAGGGAGAAAGTTTTAAATTGCTGGGGTACCCCAAAAAGCAAAATGCACATCGGAACCCAAAATGAAAGACCCAAACATGGCTGACATGGTGCTTGGAGAGGTCGGGAAAAATTGAAAATCGATTGGGGTTTTTTCGGAGGGGCCGAATAGGTGCAATGGGGAAAGGTCTTGATAATAGGTTTGTCAAAATTCCATGCCAGAGGAGCATCTTTTTGGGGTTGCTTGATTTAAAACTTAGGGGAAGTACATCACCTCGAGTCCGCCATTTTCTGTGCCGTGCTGACAGTATACAGGGGTGGGAAAAGCTCGCCCAAAAAGAGGAAGATTGCCCCATAGCCCTGTTACAACACCAACTCCCTTAGTGTGCATTTGTGCATCTTGAGGGCCCATGTGAAAAAAAGTTTTTTTAGCCTTCTAGTTCACTCTACAATTTTTTTCACCACCATATGTTAATGAACATGATGCCTTGCTAAAAAGGCGCTTGAGATCAGAGGGCAAGCCCCCTGAGGTGAAAAAGGTCCTGTGGAAATCAAGAAAAAACCCCTTAGTATCTTATCTGAGAGAAAGGAGATGATGCCAGTTTACCGACCAAGAAAAGGCCCAAAGCCAAATTGAAGATCACTTTGAGATTGGGAAAATTCCCCGCAGGTCTTGGGTTTGAAACCAGTAAATTGCTATTCAAAGGGTCAGCAGTTGATCTGTTCAGTGCTTTAGGTTTGGTTTGACTGGGGTCTAAAAAACCCTCCGTGAAAATACGGCTGGGAGGCATTCCTGCTGAAAGAGTCACAGCCAAAAAGAGAAGGAGAACAATGAGCAAACACCTTAAAAAAAGGGCCCCAACTTTGAGCCATACAGACCTTGGTGACTTTTCCATTTCCCCCCATCAGTCTCTGAAAATATCCCCGTTTAAAATTTTCCCTTAGAAAGTAAACTAGATTTGAAGATCTTTGCCTTTTTAAAAGATTGACCTAAGAGCCTTATCATAAAACAAGTGCCAAAAAAGTTCAAAAACAGACCTTTCATTTAAACTCCTGCAAATCAAGGGTTTTTTGAGCTGTATAAATTTTTGAACAGCCCTGGGAATTGGTGTGTCTTCAGCATCGGTGAAGGCCTTTTCAACTTTTTCGGGGCCTAACCCCCCCTTGTAAAGTTTAAAAAGAAGAGGTTTTATCTTGGCCCCCCAAAACCAATAAAAATAAACGGATGAATTTTGGGGGTGTTTCAAAGGGGGAAAAGGGAGACTTTTTTGTAGAGGGGTGGGGGGAAAGGGGAAAGGGTTTCGTTAAAACAAAAAGTTCAGTGGCACAAAAACAAACAAGCTCAAATAAAAAAGAAAAAAAAGTTAAATTTTTTGATCTAAAAATTTTCTCTGTTTAAATTATTTGAGATTTTAGGGAAAAAACATGGTGAGGTTTTTTTTTTTTTTTATTTTTTAAACCCTTTTTGTTTTAAATTTTGCTATTTAAGGTTTTTTTATTCTTACTTTTTTTTGAAATTTTTTAAAAAGCATCCCAAAAAAAAAGAAATTTTATGTTTTGGGTTTTAAAAACTGGAGGATATTTTATTTTTTTTTTTTTTTTCAGTTTTTTTTCCTTGGGGGAAAAAGATTTTTTTTTTTTAATAATGCACTTTTTTGTTTTGTTAAAAGGGGGCAAAGTGGAAGGAGGGGGGGTTGAAAATGCCATCCAAAAAAAAAACAGTTTTTAGGAATCATAGGAAATTTTTTTTTTTTTTACGCCCCCCCTGGGGCCCCCTTTCTGCATTTGCTGCCCAGGACCCTAAAATACCCCAGAAGTTATTTATAAAACCCAATTACGGAAGGGGAGGGTGAAAAATGAAAAGACGAAAACATTATCAGAGACCCATCCCCCCACCCCCCATTTCCCGCCTCCGTACCTGTGTTCCCTTTCTGTTGCCCCTTAAAATGCCCCGTTAAACCCAGCCCGCACCCCAAAAAATTTTTTAATAGAAAATACCCGGGGAAATAGTTGAAAGAAAAAAGAAAAAATTTTCTGATTTTCAATTGGTTCAGGGAGGACGACTGGGCCTCCAAATTTTATTTTTTTTTTTCAGCCACGGGTATTTCGTTTTGGGTTTTTCATTGTTTTTCAGCAAAGACGCTTTTAGCTTTTGGAACAGATGGCCGGGAATTTTCCTCAGGTTTTTTGGAACGTGAACATGCCAATCGAAACCTTCCAGGTCCTGGGAAAACCCCGAATCCCTCCCCAATTTTTTTACTGTTGGTATGATGTTCTTTTTTAAATGTTTTCCTTTTTCGGAGTGGGCTTTCCTTCCAAAAAACTTTTGTCTCATCGTCCCTATTTTCCCAAAATCTTGGAAACTTGAGATGTTTTTAGCTTGAGGGCCCCTTTTCTTTTGCAAAGTATTTTTCTTTGGGAAATCTGATCGGGGGCTTTCAGGTGGAGCGTGAACACACCCTTTAATTGACAAGGGGCCCCATTCTTTAAATTGTTGGGGGGTTTTTTTGACCCCCCCGGGATGAGTCCCTCTGCCCTTTTAAATTTTGGTCCGGCCATTTTGGGGGTTCACCACTGTTCCATTTTTTTGCTTTTGGGGATAATGGCTCTACGTGGTTGTGGCCCCAAAGCTTTAGAAATGGCAAAACCCTTTCCCAGACTGGTGATCTAAATTTATTTTGTTCCATTTGTTCCTGAATTTCTTTGGACCCATGATGTCTAGTTTTTGGGGGCTTTTTCTATTTTTGGCAGGATCATTGAAGTATTTTTTGATTAAACAGGTGGGCAGTAATCGGGAAATTGCCAGGGTGATACAACGATAGGTTATTTTTTGAAAAAGGGGGGGCCTTTTTCCAAAATGTATTTGGTTTTTTTTCCCCCCAAATAAAAAAACCACATTTAAAACTGATTTTGTTTTTTACTTGTGTTATATTTCACTAAGGGTTTTGATCAGAAACATTTTGGGACAAACATGAAAAAGAATAAGAAATCAGAAGGGGCAAATATTTTTTCACACCACTGTATATATTTGTGGTTATATATATATAAAATATATATATATATATATATATATATATATATATAAAATATATATATATATATATATATAAAATATATGTTTACATAAACACTAAAAAATTAAAGAAACACTTTAAAAACATCAGATCTCAATGTGAAAAAAAACCCTCCGGGATATCTATACTGATATAGACTGGGGAATTTTTAACGAAAAAGGGTGCCCAAGTTTTTATGGAAATGAAAATGTCAACCACAGAGCCCCCGCAAAAGCGCCCCCCAAAAACAGGAAAAAAAGATTGGCAGGCTAGTCCATTTTTTCCCAAAATTTTAAATTTCAGCAACTCCAAATTAGCAACTTTTTATGGCCCCCGTGTTCTTGATACATGCCTGAAAAAAGGGGGGCCCGCTTCTAATGAGATGACAGATGGTGTTGTGGGGATCTCCTCCCAGATCTGGACCCGGGCATCACCGGCCTGACAGTCTAAACCTTGGGATTTGGGTGGACCAAAACAAAAGTCCCAGAGGTGTTCTATTGTTTTGGTCAGGAAAGTGTGGTGGCCAGTTTGGTTCAATTCCTTTATCCTCCCGGGAAATGCCCCATACCCCACCACGGGGGCCAGGAATTGTTTGGGGCCCGGAGCCCTGTACCAGCATAGGGGCTGACAGGGGCCAAGGATCCGATCCCAGACAGCCAAATTTTCCTTTGTCAAGCTTGGGCCCGGTCGGGACTCCCTGGGTAGCCTCCCGACAATCATTAACCCACCACCAAACTGCTCATGCTGAATGATGTTACGAAGATAATTTTCTCCATGGCTTTCCAGACCCTTTCCCTTCTGTCATCCAGGGGGAACCTGCTCTATTTTTATCTGTAAAAAACACAGGGGGAGTGGTGCATCTAATTTTGGTATTCTTGGGAGAAAAGCTGCATGCTGCTGGGCAGTGAGCTAGGTCCATTAGAGGACATGGGGCCCCCTTGGGTCCCCCCCAAAAACTTTTCTGGGTTTTTTTCAGAAAAACAAGTGTTGAATTTTGGGGGCCCCAGGTCATCCTGTTCCCCGAAAAAGGGCAATCTTCCTGCTGAGGGGTTTGGCCCTTCTTGCCCTCTCCCCCCTTCCTGAGTAACTGCTTGTCCCCTAAATCTTCCGCCCTTGAGACTGTGCAGAGAAAGAAACCCCCATGGAATGACAGTTTGAGGGCCTCCTGGAATTTGGGACTATTGGCAACCTCTGGGGCCGGGGTATTTTCCCAGTGGACACGACTGTAGCCAAATGAAAAACTAGGGAAGAAACAGTCAAAAAAGATGAGGGGGGAAAAAATGTGGGCCTCCACCTGTCCCTTTCCCTTTTTTTTGGGGGTCCCCCATTTTCCCCCCTCTAGTGCATCTGTTGTTAATTTCAAACACGCACTAAACTGATTAAAAACCCCTCTAATTTAACCCCAGATTAACATCCCATAAGTTTCATTGACTTTATGCCATACCGGGTTTAAAAAATTCCTTTAATTCTTTTGAGAGAAAATATATATATATATAAAAATATATATATATATATATATATATATATTTATTATGTTTATATATATATTTATATTAATAAAGGCAAAGCCCCCCTTTCACTCCCCCACCACTACTGACTCATACAAATTTTCCCCAATTTCCCCGTGGGTAGAAGGTGTTTGGCAGGTTCATTCCTTACACCCTTACAAGGGGGTTTAAAAATTTTTCGGAAAGGTGTAACGGAAGTTTTTTTTTCCATTTACTTAATGGGATGACTTTAAACCCCGGGGGGGAGTTTTTTTGACATCATCAGCCTTCCGTAACGAGAAAAAACCCGGGAAAAGGCCCCAAAAACGGGAAAAAAAATTATTTTTAAGGAAGGGAGCAAACAATAAGAAGCGGCTGACTTCCCATACGAGTTCTGCTCGGGGAACATAGCCAAAACCAAATTTTTGTTCCTTGCTTTGCGGGTTTTTTAATTTAGTGCCACCCATAAAGGTCCCCAAACAATCCTAGCAAAAAGCCACGGTAAATATTGGTGGGACTGTTATGGAGGAAAAGGAAAGGTAGGGGGGTTTTGGGCCCAAAACCCCGAAAAAGGGGGAAAGTTTTGGGGCCGGGGTTGTAACATTAATACAGCCATGGACATAGAGGGAAAGGACCGCAAGGAAACTTTATGGGGACAGTGCCCACGGAATCCATGAAGATAAAAAACAACAGCCCAAAAAGGGGTGAACAAAACCAATTTCACAATTGAAAAGGAGCAAAAAAAATGAAGGCTAACATACAAGATATTCATAAACCAGCTACTGTGGAAACAAACACAGGGGGAAAAAAAGTCCCTAAAAAAGGGAAAAGTGTAAAAAAACCGGATGGTGTGTCGGTCTCAGATAAAGAAGAAGAGGCTGTTTATTGATGCAGTAAGAAAAAGAGAATGAAACCTGTCATCTTTACCGATTGAAAACAGGAATGTAACTTGAACACAACACATCCTCAAATCAATGATTTAAAAAAAAATGATAATCAAACCCTTTATGACAGCAAACCAGTAAAACTCACAAAAAAATTTCTGTATATTGTGGAATGGAATTTAAAACTATTAGCTTCGGAAAATCTGTATTTCTCTTTTTGGGCTAGGTATTATTAAAACAGAAGTGTGCTTCCACTGGAATGCAGCCCCAGCCACCCACGCTTTCTCAAGCAGTGTCTGGTTATTGTCCAAGAAGATCCCAAAACATATGAAGGTTTTTGATGTTCTTTCCAAATATAAGACTAGAATTTATGTTTCCCGTTAATCAGAAAATTTTTGTAAAGAATGTTCTATGGCCTTTGTTTAACTGCTCTATTTTTTCTAATTTCTTTTAGAATTTTGTTAAAAATGCAGTAAACCCCCGGGGTTTCCTTCTTTTCTCTTTTGAAAAAACCTCTCACCAAAAGTCAGAAAAAAAAAGATTTTTAAAATTGGTGTCCCTGCTATTTTTTAACCTTCATCCACAGTTTTGGCGCCCAAACGGGGGTGGAAACAAAGGGGGACTAGCGGGATCCCCGGAGGACGAAGAGGACCATTCGCGGGATGGGGTAAGGCTTAGTCCGAAAAGTTGGCTGCCCCGGGGGGGATCCTGCGTGAGAAGTCCCGGCCTCCTTCCCAATTTTTAAGGTCGAAAAACGGGGCCCTACGGTCACGAATTTCTTGGTGAGTGACAGGGAATGAGGAAGAAGAGCTAAATTTGCCCGTTTGGAATTTAAAGGGAAAAATATTATCACTAACGAGGGTGGTAACTAGGGAATATATTTGGGTCCTGGGGGACAGGTAAGATACTAAGGGCTTTGGTTTCTACTGGGGCCGGATAAAAAAGGGGTAACCCTTTAAATAGAGGAATGGGAGAAAAAAGAAAAATTAATTGAGTTTTGGGTCCCTGGAGGGGGTGGGGGTTTCGTTCCACGCCTGGTATAATTTCCCCTTGGGTTGCCTGGGGGGAGACTGCACGCAGTTTGCCAGGGGGATTTTAAAAGGAAGGGTGTTAAGCAAATCTTGTTTTCCGCCCCCCCTTTGAATATTTTTGGGAAATTTGCTAAACAACGACACAAAAACCATTTGAGTATAATCCGGGGGGACAGGGGGAGAAAAAAGGCGGGGGCTAATTGTTCTACTGTGGTAGTGCCATTATTTGGGAAAGCAAAATAGAAAACCCGGTCAAAGAGACTTTGGGAAATAAAAAACCTTTAGAAGGATTTTTTTGAGGTCCGGACGCTTTCACCGGGCCCGAAAAGGGGGTTCACCTGGGAAACTAATGAAAAAAACCGGATTAGACTTTGGGAAAAAATAAAAAAGGGTTGGAGAGGGCCCGATAACGGACGGGGAATATGAAATACAAGAAATAAAAAATTTTTTAAAAAAGAAAGAAGAACAAAAAAAAACCCCTATATCCCGTAATCTGTCCACCCCCTTTTCCCAAACTCCCCGACCCCCCCTCCCCCCCTTCCAACTGCCCCCTTGTTAAGCGCCGCCTGGGAAGTTTTATGATGAAAAACAATGACCGGCCTCATATTGACCCTGGGGAAGATGATTAGATCATTCACAAGGTGCTCATTAAAATGGCCAGAAGAGTCATCTTCTCCCAGCATGAGCCGACCCCCGCCTAAACGGGCGTTTTACCCCTTTTTCCTAAACCTTTTTTGGTTGACATTCTCTTGCCCCTTCAGAAGTCCCAACCCCAGACATGATCCCCACAACCCCGGCAAAAAAACCATACCTAAATTATTCACTGAAATTGGGACATTCAAAATTTAAAAAGGTGGGTGTAAAAACGTCGTGGATAAAATTTTGTGCAACAGTTAAAGCAGCAAACATGTAAAACCAAATGCAAGGGGAAAAGGTGCCCAAAAGGGGGCACCATGGGCAACTGTAAATCCGGTGATTTTAAAGGGTGCCCCGGGCTGGAATGAACCCTTTTTGAGGCCCGGGAAAGGTCCTCCGCCAGGGGGAGTTTTTAAAAGGACCCTGGCAGAAAAATTAAAAAGACTGGTCACTTTTCAGCCCAACAGAAAAAGCAGACAGTGGATGAAGGGTCCCCCGGATAAGATCTATGGCTAATCACTCGGGCTAGACAATAAAAAAGATAAATTGTGCTGCAGTGCCTGTTGCCCGGGGGACTGAAGTGAACAAGACTAAGTTTGTTGTCTTGATTGGCTGGGAAAAGCCCCACGTTCAAGGGAAGCGCGCAGAGCATGCTGAGAGACAGACTAAATTAAAAGAGTCAAACACAGACCAAATTGTTGGCTGCACAAAAATTACTATACTGGTGGAACTGATCCGCTAGGGGGGGGGATGCAAAAATTTTCAAAAGGGGGCGGGAGGAAAAGGGGTTTCCCAATTATCAAGCCCTAATAATCCTTTGCCAGATGCCGACCCGGAGCGCCAGCGCTTTCCGCCCCCGGGTGAACGGACATTTCAGCGCACGCCCACGCCCCCCGCCACCCCCCCCCCTGACCCCCAATGACTTCCTTGGCCCTGGAAATTTTGGGGGAACCCCCCACCATTTTTTTCCAGTTTCCTTTTGCTTACTTGTCATGCCGAATTTGACCCTTTTATTGACTTTAATAGAAAAGGGCAAAATGTCTTTTTGTGGACACGGGACCACGCGGCCATTTTATCGCTGTTGGGGCCCCTGCCTAAGAACTGTGAAGGTTCTACTGCTTCAGGACAACCACACACTACTAGTTTCAAAGCCCCAAGGAAAACCCAGCAAAACCCTTCCTTTCATCGCCTGTTAAATCATTTTGTCCCCTGTGAATTTGGGGAAGGGATTTTTTGATAAGTTGTCCCCAATTTCTTTAACTAAAAAAGATTTTACTGCTACCCTAAGCCCCCGGCCAAACTACACCCCAACCCCTTTTTTTGCTGCAGGGGCCCCCTTTGACATCTCACCACACACCCCCCTTTGGCCCCTTTTCTTTCCCTCATTATTTCCCATTTACAAGTCCGACACCCTGCATTGTATCCCCAATATTTCCGCGGAGACACCCTTTGGGTTAGAATTTTTTCTTTCCTCCAGCAAGCCCAAACTTTGAACCTTTTTTTGTTTCTCTACTAAAGTGCTGTAGTTCCCCCCACATTTCACAAAGTATTTTCTATCTAGGTGGTTCAGTGCCCCATGTCTCTATTAAACTGACACGTCACGGGGTTTAAAGGGGACTGGGTTAAAAATGAAAAAAGAACTGATTGGCCCTGCGAGGTTTTTTTGAACCCAGCCCATCTTTTAAAAAGTACTAATTCAGATTGATTCCGTGCTTCCCCTGTGTCACCCCCCCTTTTTTTTATGTTCATTAAAACTGATAGCATTCCGGGTCCTTCATTCCTGATCCCTGTGGGTCTAAAGGGAAAAAATGATTTTGGCAGAATACAAATTGTGAACCTCTAGTAATTTTTCCCAAAATCCCCCTTTCCCCCTCATCGTAATATCCTCCCCCCCGAGGCAACCCCAATTGCTGTTATATAAAGCCCCTTTGAATGGGGGCTAAAATTTCCTAAAAATTCCCCTGTAAACTCTCCAATCTTGCCAGTAAAGATTTTTGGGGGCTTTTGGCGCTTTGCCCAAAACCTCAGAAAAACAATTTCTATCTTCCTAAACATGGGCCCAATCCTTCCACATTCTGTCTAAACCCCCCCCTCTGCCCCATTTTTGTTATTGCTTAGCAAATGCCTTTTTTTTTTCCCCGCATTTGGGTTCTCATTTTGGTTTGTTTTTTCTTTTTAAAAACCCCCGTTGGGCATGGACCGTTTTGCCCGGGTTTTACAGAGGGTCCTTGTTTCGCCAAACGCTGTCAAAACCTGAAGGCTTCTGGCCTGACAGGGAAGTATTTATACAGTAGCCCAAATTTTTTACTCTGTGCAAAAGAAGGATGCACACAAGAAGGGAAATTTTTCCGATCTTGAGAAAATGGGCACAAGGTTTCTAAAAAAAGCTGCAGCTAGTTCAAACCACTGTCAAAATTTGGGCATGACATCACTTGTGTCCCAAACTCGTCAAAAAACCCCATAACCACCCTTCAAAACCCCCAGACGGGGCAAAAAAGCAGGTTATGTCTGTATTGGGCATTTAGGGACTGCCAATGGGTTTAAATTTTTTTGAAAGGAAGGCCTTGCAAAATCTAGCTAATCTGACCTTTCCCCTTTCTGGCTGCATTTGGGGGAAAGAGCAGGCTGAGAATTGTGTGATTTTTAAAAGTGAACTACTCCGCCAGCGTAGAGCTCCTTGACTTCCGCCATTCACTTTTTGTAATGGGGAAAAATATTCAGTACTAACACAGCCCATGGAAAAACAAAGGCCCTAGCCATTTTTTTAAAAAAAATTGATCCAGTGGCTAAGGACTTCCAAGTGTTCCAGAGCAGCCCAAAAAAGGGGCCCGCAAAATATGCTCATGAGCCCCTAACAGTAAAGGTGGGCCCCACGCTGTACCCCATTTTAGTACAGGGCCCAAAAATTCACATCTCACCAAAGGGCAAAAACTATCAAAACCATTTGTACTTTTTCTAATGTCACAATTGAAAAATGTTCCTTGCGATTGATAATGGAACACCCCCAAACCCCCGGGGAGTGGTCAGACCACCGCTGGAAGGGAAAACCGAATTTAAAGGGCGGCAGCTGAATTAATTCTCCCCAGCCTGTCGCTTCAGAAGGAAAAAAAAACCCATTTTAATTCCGGTATGCTTTTTGGGGTCGCCGATCAGGAGCATTGTGGAAAATTTAAAGGGGTTTAAAAAATGGGGCCCAACCAACATCAGAAATTGGTAATCCCCCCTCGGGGTATAATAAAACCACAAGACTGGCAATAGTTTAAAAGCCAGGCCCACACTAAACAAGACCTGTCAGCAAAAAACAACCCTTTATTACTTTTTTAAAAAGGGTGCCTACAAAACACCAATTTTTTTTTTTCAACAGAAAGATAAAAACTGATAATCAAATAATTCTTTACAGATGCAGCCAGACAGAGAAAAGAAAATGATCCAAGAAGGATCCTCTCTGATGGGGTCTGGACTACAACAAAATAAAAACCTTTCCCTTTTAAAAGCTTCTTTTTCCCGGTATGGCAAAAAACCCTGGGCCCGGGAACCCCAAAAGGGTGCAGATTCAAAATGTCAAAGGGGTTAGCGTAGTTTCAAACCCAAAAAGCAGAGAACCAGCGCTGTCACTATGTCTTTAACTAGGTGGGGGACTCAGGTAAGTCCCCATCAATTTTTTCCCCTGGGTCCACAAATCTTCAAATGGGCTTTTTGAACTAAAACCCTTTAAAGGACCATACTCTTGGGAATTGTCATTGTTCTCCCGAGGGTGGAAACTTTCCCCTTTCCCAAAAATGCAGATCAAAAAAATGTGGAAAAACCCGATAAAAGAAATCATTCCCAAAATGGGGTACCCACAAAAAAATTTCAGACTGATAATGGTACCCATTTTTTGAAACCCGTAATTGAATTACCACTTGGTCCGAAAAGTCTAATATTGCAAATACCACCCCCGCGGAGAAGTAGAAAGGGGGCAATGGCACCCTGAAATCTAAATTGGCTAAGACGGGGAGGAAAATTTAAACCCGGCCTGCGCTTTTCCTTCCTTTAAAGGGGTTTGGGGGGAGGACACACGCAGTTGGGGGCCGCCTTTTGAAATTCTGATGGGCGCCCATGCCTGGGCATGGTCAAAAGCAATCTGCATACCGATCTTCTTTCCATCTTACGGTCTCCCCGGGACCCGAAGGAGGTCCCCCGGGGAGGGTTTAAACCCGGTTGGGAACTGTCCTCCACCAACGAGCCAGATTTTTTAACCCGGATACCAAAACACCCGGGAAACACGACATCAACCTCGCTGGAAGGGCCCTTCCCTGCCATTTACCTCACGCCTAGTCAAGGGCTTTTTCCCCTTGATTCAGGTCGTGCAAAAATGGATTCCCAAACTTTGCTAGCCTAATCTTTTTTTTCCATCTGACTTTAGGACAAGGAAAACTTGGGGGACCATCGGGTCACCAATTGAAGCAATACATGGGGTTTTCCCCGTAACTTTCCCAAAAAGGGGAAAAATGCCTCGTTTAAAATTATTTGTTCCATTGCTCCCTGTGGGTCCAGTGGCAAGACAATGGACTGATTTAAATTCCCCCGTCTATCTGAATGTTCAAGCTGGAGTGATGTGTTTGCAAAAACTCGACCAGGACTGGGGGTATAATCCGTAAACCCCGGAAATAATTTAAAACAAAGGTTTTCAAAGGTTTATATCCCCTTTGGGTCTTTTTGGGGCCCAAAGGTTCTAACCATTTTGTTTCCTTTAGTCCTTTAACGTTATTCTTTTTATTTGTGTTGTCTTATTCCGGCAACCGTTTTTTTATCCAGAAGTTCTTCACTGCCTCAAAACTAAAAGCTTTTTTTCCCACAGGATGCATTTTTTTCCCAGGCCCAACCTTCCCAGTTTTTTTCCCCGGGCTGTTTTTAATTTTTATTTAAACTTTTTGTTTAAAAAAGGGGGAAAGTGGAATGGGAATTTTAAAAACTATTTAGCTTCTATGAAAATCTGTGTTTCTGTGTGGCTAGGATTTTTATTAAAGGTGCTTCCAGCTGTGGAATGAGCCCCAGCCACCCCCCGGGTTGTCTCAAGCAGTGTCTGGTTATTGTCCCAAATTTAAAATGCCAAAATATGACAGGTTTTTTTGATAACTTTATTCCAAATATAAGACTAAATTTATGCTTTCCGGGAAGCAAATTTTTAAAGAATGTTCTATGGGCCTTGTTTGGGAACGTTATTTTTTCTAATCATTTCTTTGAAGATTTTTTATAAATGAGGGAAACCCTTGTGGGGCCTTCCTTCATTTTTTCTCTGTGGAAAAGCCCCTTGCTCACCAAGAAATCAGAAAAAAAATTCTGCTTATTAGAATTGGTGTCTGCCCTTTTGTTTGAACCTTCGGGGCCCCAATTGCGCATGTTCGTTTTTTAAAATGTTCCCTTTTCTTTTTTAAACTTTTTAACACTTAAAACTCGCCGGGAAGGGGATATATATATATTAATATATATCCCCCCTCATCTCAATAATGGATACTTTATTGCCATCAATGATTTTTTTGGGAAAGTCCAGTGTATTCATTAGATGAACGGAAAAATAAAGGAGGGGGGGGTGCATTGGGCATGCAAGCAAAACCAATAACCGGGGTTGATGTACAAAAATACATCTTTTCCCTTTTGGGGGGCCCAAAAAATTAAAAGCCTGGGAATAAAATCCGGCCCCGGTAATTATATCCGCCCGAGATCATTTTTTATACTTATTATTTTAAGGTCGGGGAAGAAGCACGGAAAAAAAACTAAGATCCATAATGCAGGCCCCGGGCTTTCCCCAAAAGATCCCGCCCTTTTCTTATCCCTTTTTTTCAAGAAGATTTTTTAATTCGAGTTTTTATAAACGGAACGATATATAAAAAGTCCTTTTTTTTTCTTGCCAACGGGGCCTTTTTATTTAATCAGGGGTTTTTGTTTTATTGTTCATTTATCGATTTTTTTAGTTATTGTGTAGGTTTTATTTAAACCAGGTTTCTTCGGGTTTATCTTTTCTTCTTTTTGTTTGAAGGAAGCAGCTTTTCACACTTTGCACTGTTTTAAAATGAACGAATATAAGAAAGGTTTTCCTTCCACCAATAAAAGCAACCTTTTTTTTTTAATTCACGGTTCTCTTCTATTTTATTGTTCATTTATTACGATTGTTACAGTATGTGTAGGTTTATTTAACCACGGGTTCTCTTCTGGTTCACTGCGGTGTCTCTTTCGCTTACGACCTTCGCCAAGGAAGCAGAAACTTGCAAACCACCGAAACTTTTAGCACAAGACTTCAGGTCAATCTCTAAAACAACCTAATTGAAGCAACTATATTTATGGCAGTGCCTCGGGTGAACAGTTTTTATTCCTCATCCTTATACCATCTAATCTCCCATTTCAATTCAAAGCTGCTCAATTTCCAGTAAGGTTCTGCTTCAATGATAATTAATAAGTCTCAGAGACAAACATACAAAAGGTTGGCATTGATTTGAGGCGGAATTGTTTCACATGGCTAACTGTATGTTGCATGCTCAAAAGTGAGCTCCCGACACAGCTTAGTCATATTACAACCAGAGGGCCAAACTGCCGTGGTATACAGAGAATCCTACAATTAATTTTTAATATATTTTCGTCAGTCTAAAAAAGTTTACTTTTTT
The DNA here is from genome assembly GCF_016835505.1 of Polypterus senegalus. Lineage (NCBI taxonomy): Eukaryota > Metazoa > Chordata > Cladistia > Polypteriformes > Polypteridae > Polypterus > Polypterus senegalus. The sequence continues at coordinate 17,604 of NW_024381804.1, forward strand.
TTATAAAAATATTCAGAAGTATTTCACCCAAGGGGGTTGGGGATTTTTAGTATATATATAAGGTATATATATATATATACAACCCTTTTTGTATATATATATATATATATATATGGTATGATAGCAACACTATTACCAACAGTGACGTCACCTACTGACAATCATGTTACGCTATTTTCAAAATGTTTCTTTCTTTTCATTACTTAACACACTACTTCCGCTAGCGGCTGGGTATCTGCCAGTCTGGGATGTAAAAATGTGACGCAGTAGAAATGACCGATTATGAAAAATTCGTTTTTTGCAGTTGCGGCGTCGTTCAGTTGCATGTGTAAGAAAGAAAGTTATTTCTACAAGGATTTAAAGGTAAAAAGGTTAAAGCATCTACAATTCAACTCCGTTTATCCCTCAGCCAGGTGTGTGCATCTAGTGCAAAAAGTAGGGCAACACACAGGCCAGGAGGTGAAGGAGGATCAAACCTAGGGCAGACAAAGAAGAAAAGGTAAGCAGTGAGAAAAAGGCCAGGAGATGTATAGAGGTTGCGCATTGGGCCAGGTCATTAAGACCCGGGAGAAATCTGTGATCCCAGGATGAACGAGCTAAGTGTCTTCTGATTTTATTTGAAAAGTGTCTTGAAGCCTTGTGAAAGAAACACAAACCGAGAGTGTTTTGCTAAATTGACTTGTAGAGGTCTTTACCCAATGCAGTTCATGTCCCTCCCTGAAATGCACCCTCTGGTCTTCCCTGCATCACCTCTGTATTGTCTGACACGTCCCATGAGAAACGTAATTAAGATTGGTTGGGGACTTGCAAGAGGCTCGTTGTTTAACATCACCAATAATCAGTGGACTTTGGATACAATGAGATTGTTGGTGACAATCATGAGGCTCTGCTGTCGCTTCAAAGTGTTCTGTCCAATCGCATGAGAAGGGTATCCCTATCAAGGGAGAAACTTTTCCATTCCTGAGTGCCTCCCACAGAAGTCACCACCACTGCAGGGTGGAGCCCAAGGACCCGTGAAAGACGCCAAGAGCTTTGTAGGTGCCAGGATAGAAGGAGCTGGGAGAAGGTAACTTCAGGAGCCAGTTGGTCAGTCCCCTAGACAGAGGGTTAAAGTCATGGAAGCTGATCGACTGATAGCTAGCAAAGTGTAATTTGTGGTGTTCGGACCATAAACCCGTGAGGTGGATGGAAAGTACAGCACCATTAATGGAATCTAGTAGGCTTCTGAGCAAGAGGCGTACGCTAATACGGTCAACATATCTTGTGGGTAGAGCCTAGGTAGGTGTTAGAATTGAATCATTTTCCACCTAGATGTTTATAGGGTTTTACAAATGGACCATTTTACTAAAAGTATATTTTGTCATTTATACTGCCACTACCATTGCTATTACTGTCACACATGTACACGGTTACCTCCTAGACTCAAGGAGTGGTACACAAGGGGACAATATCACTGACACTGTTATTCTTTCTTTCAACCTCAGCCCAGAGGAACGGCCCAATGAGGTTCCCTTGGTCAACAAATACATTAAAATATTGGAATCACTTTCTAGACCCACATATTTCTCTAGTTTACACTACTATGTATATTTTGTAAGGTGAAATTTAAATCCAAGGCTATAATAGCTGTTTATTTCCAACTTAAAGTAAGTTGCATCGCATTACATTAGTGTTGTGTCACAGTTTAAGATGGTATCCCGGGCCATTCCTCTTTTTGGTTTCGATTTTCTGATAAATAATATATATAATGTGCAGTGTGGATTAGTGATCCTTCAATTGCTTTGTTGTTGGTTCTTATTACTTCCATGGGTTGGGGACCTCTGATCATTTAAGAATCATTCTTCTGTTTTCTATGGTAATTTTATTCTAAAATGTTACCACCAGTTTTCAATACAGTAACAGTTTAGGGTTTTGAATTGGCAGAGGTACAGCAGATCATTTCGAGAGTCTCGACGCACATACAACTTGTGCACTGAATGCTAGACGCCGGGCATCACTTATTCTGGCCAGATGTGCAAAACAGAGGCATACTAAAGCAGGCAGGCAACCCATGGGCACCCTAGCCACAGTAAAGGCAGTACTGAGTTCCAGACAGGCTGCAGAATCAAGCTATTGTATGGCGCCCATATAGACTCAATTTCCACTGGGTACATGCCTACTCAATGGGCTAAACTGCATCTCTTTATTACATAGCGTTCTATTAGAACCCATTACTCATCCCCATCTAACTCCATAGTCATCTTTAGAGTCTTTTGGGGACTTGCCTCCAATTTGTTCCGGCCAGTATTTCCGGGTGCCTAATGAGAATAGTGCGTAGTGCTGTCAATGTGGAATGCCTATAAAATTATAATGGTTGGTAATTTTAATTTGTGTGTTAACACTAGATTTGAAGCCCGCGAAAGACCCAAACTGCCCACCTTAAATCAGCTTGTAATCTCTTCATCAGTGACGCGCTGACACAGTACATGACTTTAACTGCTGCTGGTAGCTCCAATGAATTATTGTTGTGCCCTGTCTTGGTCCAGAAACGTTTCATAAGCTTTATGACCTTAGTCTCAGAAAGTCTTTTCTCCATGAGGCGACTGGGATCTATTCCTGAATAGATCAAACACAGCTATGAGGGGCGCGACAGGAGCTTCCCACCCGCGCTAAAGTCAGCAGATAGACGTGTTGCATCCTGGCACCTCTGCACGATAAATCCACCTTGTTCCACCCTCTCAAACGCGCTCACAGTTTTTAATATTTGATAACGCTCTGGACTAAATCACTTAGAGACTCAAGGTACATCGACAAGGTCTTCAAGACCTGCAAAATAATTACAGTCCAAATGGAGAAACTTTTGTTAAACAAAAATCCCCGCCCACGTTCCTCACCACCTACTTCTATTCCCTGAAAAATACTGATTAGTCTTATAATCCAGACAGTATTTCAGGTAGTGTAAGAACATTTTAAAATCCTCTTCCTCCAAGAGCCCAGAGTACAGTTGGAATATGATCTCACCCAACATCCTTGTAAGAGAGTGGAAGGCGGTATCGCACAGAATTCACCTTAAGTCCTTTTATCTGCAAAGAACACAATTATTCAACTTAAAATCATTTATCAGCATATCTGCCTCCTTTAAAGCTGTCCAAAATGTTTGCGGGTAGGAGCCACCGTACAAAACGCTGTAAACAAGTTCCAGCCCCATTGTCACATGCTCAAGCCCAGTACCAAATTAGCATCATTCAGGACCAAAATCTTTAAATGCCTCCTCAGATAAGCCTTGTTGTCCCAATCCTCACTATTACCTACCTATTGGCACGAGATATCCTGCTCAACTGGAAGAATCCCAACTCACCTCTGCTAAGCCAGTGGGTAACTGATGTTATAGCCACTGCTTGTATGAAAACTTACTTGCTTTTAAATAAAATCCAGTGTAAAATGTTTAAAAATCAAAAATAGTGTTTCTTCGTTTTATCACACCCACTTGGCAGGCCTTCACTGTGAACCCAATTTGTTCCTGCTACCATTATATGATGCTCCACCATCTGACCCAAACTTTCCAGCCATATTACTCCCACGCTGTACAGGTGTCTGAGTCCTGTTTATCAATCGATTCTACCAGTAAACCAATCAGGCGGGTCAAATGTACAAACTCCAAAGAAGTGGTAAAGTTTCGTTACCAAACATCCCCCTTTCAAGGCGAGGTCCTCAGGCAGCTGCATCTCTAAGACAATGCATGCTGTTTCATTAATTGTAGTTTCCTAGCAGGCAGACAGGGAGTCGGAAACCTGACCGTGGCAGGTGAAAAAGTAATCATTTTGGTTTCTCTCATGGTTAAAGTCGCAGTAGCCAAGCGCTTCTTTGGAAACAATGGCCTGGTTTAGCGCTTCCTCAGCACACACGGTGTCCCGACCAAAGATTTCAAACTTCGGCCAGTCAGATATTGATGCTGGAGTTTCACATTTGAAGAGAACAGTAATAAAATGTAAAGGCAGAGGTATCTTTGCAATTTAACCCTTATTATATTGGCATGCTCTAAGATCCAATGCTTAACTTCATATACAGTCATATGAAAAAGTTTGGGAATCCTCTTGGCCTGCATCATAATAATTTTCTTTCCTTTCACCAAAAGATAGCAGTGGTATATCTTTAATTTCCTAGGAACATCTTAGTACTGCAGGTGTTTTCCGAACAAAGATTTTAGTGAAGCAGTATTTAGTTGTATGAAATTAAATCAAATGTGACAAACGTGCTGTGCAAAAATTTGTGTCCCCTTGTCATTGTGCTGATTTGAATGCCTGTCACTGCTCAATGCTGATTACTTAGTTGGATTAGCTTGTTAAGCCTTGAACTTCACAGACAGGGTGTCCGATCATGAGAAACGGTATTTAAGGTGGTCAATTGCAAGTTGTGCTTCCTCCCCTTTGACTCTCCTCTGAAGAGTGACAGACAGCATGGGATCCTCAAAGCAACTCTCCAAAGATCTGAAAACAAAGATTGTTGAGTCTCCTGGTTTAGGGGAAGGCTACAAAAAGCCATCTCAGAAGTTTAAACTGTCAGGTTCAACTGTAAGAAATGTAATCTGGAAATGGAAGGCCACAGGCACAGTTGCTGTTAAACCAACCCAGATCTGGCAGGCCAAGAAAAATACCAGAGCAGCATATGCGCAGGATTTTGGGAATGGTTCTGGAATGGCTGTCACAGACCCCTGACTTGAATATCATTGAAAATCTATGGGATGATTTGAAGCAGGCTGTCCATCAAATTGAACTGAACTGGAGAGATTTTGTTAGAAGAATGGTCAGAAATACCTCCATCCAGAATCCAGACCCTCATCACAGGCTATAGGAGGACAGCATCTAGAGGCTCAAAGGAGGCTCAGCTAAGTATTGATGTCATATCTCTGTTGGGGTGCCCACATTTATGCACCTGTCTAATTTTGTTATGATGCATATTGCATATTTTCTGTTAATCCAATAAACTTAATGTCACTGCTGAAATCCTACTGTTTCCATAAGGCATGTCGTATATTAACTCTTTGAGGGCTGAATATTTTTTCAAAAAAAAAATAAGAATGGTTCTACAGAAATAAACATAAGCATCTGTTGTTGTGCTGTGTGCCAGTTTGCCGGGAATGCAGCAATTTTGAGTTATCGCCAGGTCTTTTGGTAGGCAGGATAGCAGTGGCGTCACGTGTGCAAGCAATCTGGTTTGTACTTCGCACACGTAAGTGGCATCTACCCAGTACTGAAATTAGTCCGGGGTTAGCTACCGAAGCTTGTTCAGCACCACAATCAGTGATGCTGGTACCTCTCCATTTTCATACTGTATCAAAACCGAGTCTGAAAATCGAGTCCAACCAGTGATAATGCAAACGTCGCCCATGGAGTATTTTGCTTTACGATTCTCCTTGATCTCTTGCCAAAGTCAATGCCATTTTGCTCTGCTGTGATCGCTACTCAACTGAAATGTGGGGAATCTGCAACTTTCATCAGCAAAGTAATAGTCCACTAAAGTAACGGTTAGGTTTTGCCTCATTTACAGTTGTTACCACTGTCAACCTTCCTGGTGACAAAGTGCATCCACCTGAAAGAGTTAAAAGGAAGTTGCTACTTTGACAGCTCAGCCAACGATAAATAAAAATCCAAAGAATTCAGAGGGGTTCCCAAACTTTTTCATATGACTGTATGTCTTTAAATATATGCAAATCATCAATTTTGAGAATGTACTTTTCTATAGGAGCAGATAAGAATGCAGCAAGAAGCAATGTAAAACAAGACGGTGCAACCATCAGTGCAACAAGACGACAGCGCATTAAAGATTAACTGGAGAATTAGTGATAAGTGAAAGAGTGAGTGAGGGCTTTGCCTTTTATTAGTATAGACTAGCAAATACCTGCGCCGGCATGCAAAGTACCGCCTTAAAAGTTGTATTAAGAAGAAATTTAAATCTTTTTAAACTGAGGAAAATATACCAATAATTATCTGTTAAGGATCTCTTTGTATACCACATTGTGAGTTCGGCCCTCCGGTTGTAATATGACCAAGCTGTGCGCTGAGCTTACTCTTGAGCATGTAACGTACAGTTGGCCATGTGAACAGTAATCTTGTCTCAGATCTCACAGCTTGGATTGCTGCTGTCATAATCGGTTTGAGTTTCATGGTTTGGTTCAATTACGACAGTATTTGCAGGATTTGTTGTATTGAAGTGACATTTGGCATCTGTCAAGCGTTGTAAGCACACAACCGGTTTCAGCGATCCCAATCCCAACGCCTCCCACGTTGTTGGCTGCCTGCCTATATAAGGCCATCCGTCGCTCCTGTCTCTACATTCCCTTCCTTGCTTCGCCACAGGATTCACGTCTCCCTGCTGATAACTACAGCCTTTTTATTTAATCCACGGCTTCTCCGCTGTTTTATTGTTCATTTATTACGTTTATAGTTATTGTTTAGGTATTTTAGACTTACTTTACATTGTTCAGGTACCCATTTCCTTTATCATTTCAACCTGTACCCCCATTAACATATCTATCGAGGTGATCACCATCGATCAAAAGAACTATCACTACCGAGTGGTTTCCATGCCCAGAGATGGCAACTACCTTTTCCATTCTCTTCGTTACATATTGCACGGCCATATCAGGCTCACTCTTGATATCCAGAGGAACATTGTGTCTTATGTATTGAATGACTGGGACAGGTTCAAGGTGTGGACTGATGACGGTACAGGAGATAATTGGACTACACAGGAGCACTAGAAGAGTGAAATGCTTAAGCCCTTCACCTATGGTTCTGCATGTGAGTTGATGGCTGCCGCTGAATTGTTCGGTTGTCACTTTCAAGTGTACTGAAATGGCCAAATATTTCACACCTTTTGACAACCGCCAATGCCTCTTAAACATCTTAGATTCACAGGTGACATTTCAGTAGTGAACACTTTAATGTTTATGAATGTTTAAACTCTCAAAAGCTGGATGTGAAGTTATCGATGAAACCGGTTGTATACTTACAGTGCTTGACAGATGCCAAATGTTACTTCAACACAACAAATCCTGCAAATACTGTCGTAATTGAAACAAACCATGAAACTCAAACCGATTATGACAGCAGCAATCCAAGCTGTGAGATTTGAGACAAGATTACTGTTCACATGGCCAACTGTACGTTACATGCTCAAGAGTAAGCTCAGCGCACAGCTTGGTCATATTACAACCGGAGGGCGAACTCACAATGTGGTATACAAAGAGATCCTTAACAGAATTATTGGCTCGCGCCATCTCTAATCCCCCTTCCGCATCCACGGTCCGCTTCTCAAGGCTAGAGAGAGGCTAAATCAAACAGCAATAATTAGCAAACAAACAGAAGATAACTGGCAGTAACACACATGCAAAATTTGCACAATTGGTATGCCAGTTTGAAAAGATAAGTTTGAGGGTAGTTTTAATATATGTTATTGAATCGAGCTGACGAATTTGAGAAGAAGAGATTCCGAGTTGAGGGAGCACAATGAGAGCGCTCGAGCTCTTATAGCACTGAGTCCGATGTGCGTACAGAAAGTGGAGCTGCAGATGAGGGATCTGAGTGAACGAAGAGTGTCAGTCTGTAGAAGATCAGTCAGGTTGAGGAGAGCTTTAAATGTTAAGAGTGTATTTAATTGATTCTGTAAATTAACAGGGAGCCAGCGAAGTTGAGAGAGAATAGGTGTGAAATACGTCTCAGTGGATTTAGAACAACAACAACATTTATTTATATAGCACATATTCATACAAATAAAATGTAGCTCAAAGTGCTTTACAAAATGAAGAACAGAAAAATAGAAGACACAATAATAGAAAAAAAAAATAAGTCAACATTAATTAACATAGAGTAGTAAGGTCCAATGGCCAGGGTGGACAGAAAAACAAAAACAACTCAGAGGCTGGAGAAAAAAATAAAATCTTAGGATTCAGACCATGAGACCGTTTGACCAGTCCCCTCTGGGCAATCTACCTAACCTTAGTCAAACAGTCCTCTTTGTATTTAGGGTTCTCATGGAAGGACCTGATGATGATGGTCACGTAGACTTCTGGCTTTCAGTCCATCAATGTTGGAGCATCATGATGCTTTGCATAGGTGGTGGTGGCGCAGGTCGCCACCACAAAGAAACCGGAAAAAGAAACAGAAGAGAGAGTAGGGTCAGTACAGTTTTAGAGCCACTGTGAATAGTAATTATTATGAAGAATTGAACATACAGAGTATCAGGATTAAGTTAAAAGTGAAGTTAGGAGAAGGCCATGTTAAAGTAATATGTTTTCAGCAGTGTTTTAAACTGCTCTACTGTATCAGCCTGGTGAATTCCTATTGGCAGGCTATTCCAGATTTTAGGTGCATAGCAGCAGAAGGCCAACTCGCCACTTCTTTGAAGTTTTACTTTTGGAATTCTAAGGAGACACTCATTTGAATATCTAAGGTTATGATTTGGAATATAAGGTGTCAGACTTTCCGATATATAAGATGGAGCGAGATTATTTAAGGCTTTATAAACCATAAGCAGAATTTTAAAGTCAATCCTGAATGACACAGGTGACCAGTGTAGTGACATCAAAACTGGAGAAATGTGTTCAGATTTTCTTTTCCCAGTTAGGATTCTAGCAGCTGCTTTCTGCACTCGTTGCAAGTGTTTTATGTCTTTTTTGGGTAATCCTGAGAGGAGTGCGTTACAGTAATCTAGTCGACTGGGGGTATCATCTTAATGCACTAAAATTGCTGAAGATTATATATATATATATATATATATATATTAAGTGCAAAATTCTTTTTCTTTTTTCTTTTTCCTCTTTTTAAAGACTATATTGGTAACAGATATCTCTATCTTTTAACCTTAAAGTGCCACTGAATAGGGCTTGATGTGCTTTGGACGTGTCTGTCTCTGGGTATGTCAGAGGACTGGGACTCGTAAAGTGGGTTTTAGCCTCACCTGGGGAGGCAAAAAGGGAGGGTGGGGGGTTAAGGGGGGAAGAGAAAGAGAGCAGGCCTGATCTATATCTAATCTATCATCTCAATCTTTATAATTATAACTATCAACGTAAATAAGCTGCATGGCAACAACTCTTGGGGAATAGGAAATTAAGACCTAAACTATTTCACTTCCAGTTAAGACTATAAAATGACATCAAAAACTCAGAATCAGTGTCTCCATGATGGGACAGTTAACCGTAAGCTGGAATGTTAAAGGCCTGAATCACGAATTAAAGAGAAAGAAAGTACTTTCTCACCTAACAGGTCTAAATGCTAAAATAGTATTTTTACAGGAAACCCACTTACTAAGCAAGGATCAATTCCGGCTGCAAAAAGACTGGACTGGCCAAATGTTCCATTCTAGTTTTACAAAGAAAACTAGAGGGGTGGGAATTCTCATACATAGAACAGTACCATTTGTAGCATCAGATGTAGTATTGGATCCTGAAGAGATATATGTGATGGTCATGGGAGACTTATCTAACTGTAAAATGATTTTGATAAATGTTTATGCACCTAATGTTGATGATAAGGAATTTATACAAAATTTATTTGCATCCATTCCCAATCTGAACACTCATAAACTTATAATGGCTGGGGACTTTAATTGTGTTCTAAATCCACTTTTAGATAAGACTTCCTCCACAGGGAATGGCAACTAACTGAAAGATAATTACAAAGTTTATAACTGATCACAACTTATCAGATCCCTGGAGGTTTTTAAACCCAAATTCAAGAACATATTCTTTCTACTCACCAGTACATCATTCTACTCAAGGATTGATTACTTCTTTATAGATAATAACTTCTTGCCTAAGATTAAATCTTGTAAATATGATGCTATTGTTATTTCAGACCATGCTCCGATGATCTTGGAGCTGAAATTACTAAGCCCCATACACTCACCCACAGATGGCCTCAATCACTTCTATTGCTGCGAGAATTGTACTGAATTTATATCCAAACAAATTGAATTCTTTCTAGAGACAAATACATCCCCTGAGATCTCTGCAGGAATACTCTGGGAAACTCTTAAGGCCTTCTTAAGAGGACAGATTATCTCATATCTTTCCCACAGAAATAAACCGGCGAAGAAAGTAGCAGAGATAAAAGCGAAATTACTAAAATAGATGAAGAACATGCCAGACTACCAAGCTGAGACTCTACATAGAGGAGGCAGGCCCTACATTCAGAATTAAACCTCTTGACAACTAAAGAAACTGAACAACTAATTTACAAATCAGACATCATTATTATGAACATGGAGAAAGCTAATAAGCTTTTAGCGCAACAAATTCACAAGCAAGATGTGCATACGCAATCTCGGTAATCACTAACACGAACGGAGATAAAATCATCAAACACAAAAATATAATGTACACTTTTAGAGACTACTATAAATCCCTATATACTACTGAGCTTAAAGAAGACAATATACAATCTAATGCATTTCTGGATACATTACAGATACCACAAATTGACGCTTTTAGTGTGGAGAAACTCGATAAACCTCTGTCATTATCAGAATTACTGGATGCTATAAAGTCACTCCAAGGTGGAAAAGCAGCAGGCCCTGACGGCTACCCCGCAGAGTTTACAAGAAATTCTCTGCTCAGCTAGTTCCCTCCTATTAGCAACATTTACAGAAGCCAGAGATAACCAATCTCTTCCACAAACCTTAAAGCACTAATCACTGTCTTCCAAAACAAAATAAGGACTTATTACAATGTGCATCATACAGACCAATTTCACTTCTGAATAACGACGTTAAAATACTCTCTAAAATCATAGCTAGAAGGATGGAGAAAGTGCTCCCCTCAGTAATATCACAAGACCAAACTGGATTTATTAGGGGCCGACACTTATCTTCAAATCTTGACGCCTGTTTAATGTAATATACTCTACCAACTAAATCAAACACCCCAGAAATATTATTATCATTGGATGCAGAAAAAGCATTCGACATGATTAAATGGAAATACCTTTTTACTATTTTGGAGAAGTTTGGGTTTGGCCCGAACATTTGCATGGATTAAATTACTGTATACTAACCAGAAGCTTCAGTTTGCATCAATAACATTTGCTCAGACTACTTTAAACTAGAACGTAGCACAAGACAAGGATGCCCTTTGTCACCACTGCTGTTTGCAATTGCCATTGAACCACTGGCAATACATTGTCAAATACTGATCAGATAAAGGGATTAGCAGAGAAGGACTGGAACAGAAAATCTCATTATATGCAGATGACATGGTACTGTATATATCGGACCCAGAAAATTCTGTGCCTGCAGTCTTAGCAGCACTCACAGAATTTCAAAAGCTCTCTGGTCTCAGAATTAATCTGAATAAAAGTGTACTATTTCCGGTGAATTCTCAAGCATATAATATTAGATTAACACCCTACCTTTTATCATTGCAGAACAGTTTAAATACCTGGGTAACATCACAAGTAAACATAAAGTTCTATATCAACAAAATTTGTGTCTGCATGGAAAAAAATTAAACAAGACTTGCATAGATGGTCAACCCTTCATCTCACACTAGCTGGAAGAATTAACACTGTTAAGATGAATATTCTTCCTAAGCTCCTTTTTATTCAAAACATACCAATATACATTAATAAATCGTTCTTTAAGCAATTAGATTCAACAATAACCTCATTTATTTGGAATTCTAAACATCCACGCATCAAAGAGCAACCCTACAAAGACAAAAGGCAGAAGGCGGCATGGCTCTACCTAATTCCAGTTTTATTACTGGGCAGCAAATATACAGTCGATAAGAACCTGGACACAAATAGAAGAACATATACAGGCATGGACCGCAATGAAGTTAAACCTGCAGTACTTCTTTTGTATTCCCTGCTCTGCTCCAGCAAACACCGTTCGGCAATACACTATAACCCAATTGTGCTCCACTCACTTAGAATCTGGAACCAATGTAGAAAGCATTTTAAGACGAGAAGCTTCTTTCTGTGGCACCCTGCAAAAGAACCACCTCTTTCAACCTTCACAAACATAATCAGTTTTAATATCTGGAAAAATTTGGAATTAACTTGCTTAGAGATCTTTATATAGACACGTCTTTGCATCCCCATGAACAATTACATTCCAAATTTAACATTCAACTAAATTTCTTTCACTATCTTCAAATCAGGAACTTTGTTAAACAGAACCTTCCGATTTTCCTCATCTTGCACCCTCATCCAGCTGGAAAAATATTGCTCAATTTTGAGGAATTAGACTCCATCTCTACAATATATAAAATCATTTACAATCCTTCCTTTCAAAGATCCAAGAGACACTGGGAAAATTCCTCAATTAATATATCAGAAAGGGATGGAAAATAGCAATGCAGAGAATTTCAACCCTGCGCTCCAAAATAACTCAAATTAATC
>NW_024381805.1:0-8745 GCF_016835505.1 Polypterus senegalus
AGAAATTATGTAAAGCAGTGCTCCACTTCCGGGGACCCACTGTGGCTAGGTTTTATTCCAACAGCTTCTGTTTTTAATTGGACTCTGAGCTATTAAGTGAACTGTTATTTCCCAGTTCTGTGTTTTGGGAACAATATAGAAATTAGAAAACTAAGTTTGGTAAATATATATATATCTATATCAATCCTTCCATTTTCTAACCCGCTGAATCGAACACAGGGTCACATGGGTCTGCTGGAGCCAAGCAGGAACCAATCCTGAGCAGGGTGCCAACCCACCAGGACAGCACAAACACACCAAGCACACACTAGGGCCAATTTAGAATCGGCATTCCACCTAATCTGCATGTCATTGGACTGTGGGAGGAAACCGGAGCGCCCAGAGGAAACCCACGCAGACACGGGGAGAACATGCAAACTCCACACAGGAAGGACCCAGGAAGTGAACCCGGGTCTCCTAACTGCGAGGCAGCAGTGCTACCACTGCGCCACCGTGCACCCTTATATATATATATAGTGAGATGTTCAGCCCGGACACAACCAAGCGGACACCAACAGGTCATAAAACACATGCTTTTTATTAAACTAGCGTTCCCAAACACAAGTCCTGCACACACACAGTGCTCCAGCCCACAGCACCCTTACTCGGGCCTTCAACTGTCTGAGGACCACGTTTCTTCCTCTTGTCCCTGGAGCTTCATCCACCTCCAGCTCCGACTCTAGCTCCACCTCCAGCTCCCCGACTATAGGAAGGCGGCCCTTTATATTCACCCAGATGTGATCCAGGTGTTTGCTGAAGGGTCTGGCCCCAGCCTCCTGCCACAATATAATATATATATATATATATATATATATATATATATATATATATATATATATATATATATATTAAAATGTACCAAGCAGTTATCTAGGAATAATGTATTTTCTTACAATAATTTCATCTCGATTTTCATTCTAATTTTCCAGGTGTTCTATTTGTTTAATTAATCCATTATTTACTAATTAGTGGGTCTGACTCTAAAGTAATTGCAGCCTTTGATTATTTAGTGTTGTTTGCCTGGGAGTCTGATCTGCTTGTTTTAAATTGTCATTAATAAGATACAATGAAGGGGGAAATCTGCACAGAGAAAGGGCAAAATATAATGAAATCAAAAGAGAGTTAAACATTTCAATCTATAGCAAAAGCAAAATATTTCTAAATGTCTTATAAATGTAAAACTCATGCTGCTGCGCTTTTCTGAATGTAGAATAAAGAAAAAAAATACTAGCTAATTAAATGAGCTCAATGTTATCAGGTGTTGTTGAATCTAATTGGAACAAAAACCTGCAGCCACAGTGGTCTCCAGGACCAAGTTTGGGAAACACTGATATAAAGTATTATCATGAAAATATTGTACTTCATGTGTCATTTTATGTGCACTACTAATTGAAATGTGCTGTTTTACTTTTTACTAACAAATACTGAAGCAGGTTTCTGTCCAGTAACAATGTACGTCTTTTTGTATTGAAAATTTATGTTAGTAAATTGCCCTTTAACCCCAATAGGCAGATGCTCAGGACACCAAGTAAAAGCACCCAGAAGACTTCTAATAATTTCATCTCAGAATATTGCTTAAGCACCACAGCCACCACTAAACAGGCAATATAATAATAATAAGAATACAAATAAACAATAGATTAACACTATTCTCTCCTCCACATCTTTCGCCTACCTCCCAACTCCGGCTTGCTTGTTGGTTCTCCAACAGTCCTTTATAAAGTCCTTGACCCGGAAGTGCTTCTGCCCATCCATCTATATGACTTGCTAGTACCTCCAGGTCAGGTGGAGAACTGGCTTTTCTTCTGCCTGGAAGTACATCGGAGCTCCGGTCCTCGTACTCCCGGGCTATGAATGAGCATGGTTCCTTTGGTCTTGTTACAGCTCCTCCTGGTGGCACCTGCGGTATCCAACAGGGCTGAGAAATGCAGTCCAAGTTCCAGGATGCCCTGTGGAATCTGGGGCACCATTACACCCCAGGAAAGCTGGCATCTAGCATTTTATTGGAGATAGTGTCCAAAAGTCACTGCCTCTCCCCATCCGTCCATCCTCAGGGCATGTATATATAGAGAGCTGGGCAAGTTAATGCTTTATTATCGCATTAACGCATTAATTAATTAAAGCCAACAATTATTTTATCACACGATAACGCAGTTTTTGTTGATATTATTATTATTTTGAAAGGCTTACTCTCGCTAGCGATTGATAGAGATCAGAAATCTTCTTGTTACAGTGCTTTTCAGTATGCTTTTGCTAGACGGAAAGTTAGCTTTTGATTTGACATCGATTCCCTGTACATGAATGAGTAGCGAAGAGCAAACTACTTCTAAAATGGCATGTGGAGAGATACCAAAGTTAATGCTGAAAGCAAAACTTTTTTCGTATTATTGCTGAATCGGACTCCGATTTTGATGCAAGTGATCTGGAGATGTAGATCGACAACGAAAGTGAGGTACAGGCATCAGCTGATCGGTCCCCAGCTGATCGTGGTGCTGAACACGTTCATGTAGCTGATGCACCTATGGCAACGTTCGCCTGGGAGGACAGACACTTACGATGACAGGAGGTACAAACTGTATTGAGTCTCAATGCAACTTCACTCACCCTGTGCACCAGTCTCACAAAGACAGCCAGGCAGCCAGCCCACCGTACATTCCTGCTGGCTGTTGAGACACTGCTGCTGCAAACAGGCGCTGACAGCACGTAAAATAGGCAGCAGCAGACGTTTTATGTTGATTTATGTGTGAAACCATTGCTTTGTGCGCTTTTTAGAAAAATGAGTTTTTTGAAAAGAATATTAGCCCTCAAAGAGTTGCTACTGAACATAGACTGTTTAAGCTGCTCCCTGATAAAAGAAAATGTTTCTGCTGGTATAAAAGAAAGCAGATTTAGAAATCTTAACTTGATGTTGCTTGGAAGGTGCCTGTTATAATGTTTTGTTCATGGATCTGGACTCTTAGGGTAACTTGTTTTTCTATAACAAACTAGATAAAACGTTAATACCCTGGCAGTGACAAATAGGTTTGGTTTTATATTTGATTTGATTACATTAATGTTTAAGTTGAGATTTACAACAAATATTTTAACTGCTACTATATTAAGGAATACTGCTGTTAAAAAGCACCTTATTTGTTATTATTGAATTTTGCACATAACAATGTGATTGTTGTGATTGTCTGCAATTAATCGTGAATAAAAATTTGAATTGTTGCCCACCACTAATATATATATATATATATATATATATATATATATATATATATATATATATATAACAGTGCATCCTGAAAGTATTCACAGCGATCCTTTTTTCACATTTTGTTATACAGCCTTATTCCAAAATGGTTAAATTCATTTTTTCCTCAGAATTCTATACACAACACCCCATAATGACAACGTGAAAAAAGTTTACTTGAGATTTTTGCAAATTTCTTAAAAATAAAAAAATTGAGAAAGCACTTGTACATAAGTACTCACAGCCTTGCCATGAAGCTCAAAATTGAGCTCAGGTGCATCCTGTTTCCGCTGATGATCCTTGAGATATTTCTGCAGCTTAATTGGAGTCCACCTGTAGTAAATTAAGTTGATTGGACATGATTTGGAAAGGCACACATCTGTCTATATAAGGTCCCACAGTTGACAGTTCATGTCAGAGCACAAACCAGGCATGAAGTCAAAAGAATTGTTCGAGACCTCTGAGACAGGATTGTCTCGAGGCACAAATCTGGGGAAGGTTACAGAAAAATGTCTGCTGCTTTGAAGGTCCCAATGAGCATAGTGGCCTCCATCATCCGTAAGTGGAGGAAGTTCGAAACCACCAGGACTCTTCTTAGAGCTGGCCGGCCATCTAAACTGAGCGATTGGGGGAGAAGGCCCTTAGTCAGGGAGGTGACCAAGAACCCGATGGTCACTCTGTCAGAGCTCCAGAAGTCCTCTGTGGAGAGAGGAGAACCTTCCAGAAGGACATCCATCTCTACAGCAATCCACCAATCAGGCCTGTATGGTAGAGTGGCCAGACGGAAGCCACTCCTTAGTAAAGGCACATGGCAGCCCACCTGGAGTTTGACAAAAGGTACCTGAAGGGCTCTCAGACCATGAGAAACAAAATTCTCTGATCTGATCTGAACACCTGACAAAGATTGAACTCTTTGGTGTGAATGCCAGGCATCCGTTTGAGGAAACTAGGCACCGCTCATCACCAGGCCAATACCATCCCTACAGTGAAGCATGGTGGTGGCAGCATCTGCTGTGGGGAAGTTTTTCAGCAGCAGGAACTGGGAGACTAGTGGATAAAGGGAAAGATTACTGCAGCAATGTACAGAGACATCCTGGATGAAAACATGTTCCAGAGCTTCTTCTTGACCTCAGACTGGGGCACTGGTTCATCTTTCAGCAGGAAAATGACCCTAAGCACACAGCCAAGATATCAAGGAGTGGCTTCAGGACAACTCTGTGAATGTCCTTGAGTGGCCCAGCCAGAGCCCAGACTTGAATCATTGAAAATCTCTGGAGAGATCTTAAAATGGCTGTGCACGATGCTTCCCATTCAACCTGATGGAGCTTGAGAGGTGCTGCAAAAGAAGAATGGAAACTGGCCAGGATAGTTGTGCCAAGCTTGTGCATCATATTCAAAAAGACTTGAGGCTGTAATTGCTGCCAAAGGTGCCACGACAAAGAATTGAGCAAAGGCTGTGAATACTTATGTACATGTGATTTCAGTTTATTTTGTTTTTAATAAATTTGCAAAAACTTTAAGTAAACTTTTTTCACATTGTCATTATGGGGTGTTCTTGTAGAATTCTGAGGAAAACATTAATTTAATCCATTTTGGAATAAGGCTGTAACAACAAAATTGGAAAAGTGATGCGCGTGAATACTTTCCGGTGCAATTATATATACAGTATATATATATATATATAGGTGGTATGATCTAATTGCAATTTTCAATACGCTATAACTTCACCCAAAAATCACCCAAAAAAACCCAGACGATCGAGAAGTGTGCGAACTGCGAGATGAAGAATCGCTCTTTGCACCAAACTGGAATGTCTCCACGTAATGAAGTCATCCAGGCATCTGGATCTGCATAATTAGATCTGGACAACCCTATATATATATATATATATATATATATATATATATATATGTATATGTGTATGTATATATGTGTATATGTATATGTTTCTGATTGTTTGGTCAGAGACATTCACACCAGTTGCCTGCCGGAGGTCATTTTGTAGGGCTCTGGCAGTGCTCATCCTATTCCTGCTTGCCCAAACGAGCAGATAGTGTCCTGCTGATGGGTTAAGGACATTCCACAGCCCTGCCCAGCTCTCCCTAGAGTGACTGCCTGTCTCCTGGAACCTCCTCCATGTCCCTTGAGACTGTGCTGGAAGACAAAGCAAACCTTCTGGCAGTGGCATGATTGATGTGCCATCCTGGAGAAGTTGGACTACCTGTGCAACCTCTGTAGGGTCCAGGTATCGCCTCATTCTACCAGTAGTGACACTGATCATAGCCAAATGCAAAACTAGTGAAAAATAGTCAGAAAAAGATGAGGAGGGAAAATGTCAGTGGCCTCTGTCTGTTAAACCATTCCTGTTCTGGGGTCATCTTATTGTTGCCCTCTAGTGCACCTGTTGTTAAATTTTAACACCAAAGCAGCTGAAACTGATTAACAACTTCCTCTGACCAGACATTTCCCAGACGTTTCACTGACTTGAAGCTATATTCTGATTAAAAGCGTTCCTTTAATATTTTTAGCAGTATATATCTCTATATTTATAAAATCAACGTCTGTCTTTTTGTCTGTATGTTTTGTCTGTTCGCTTTTCATGATAGAGCTACTTAAATGATTTAGATTGGGTTTTTTTCTATAATTTTCTTGAACATTCTGGTTGATTTTGCAACTTCTCACATTGGGCTATGTATCATATTTCACTAAGCGGTACCAATTTATTTGCATGAATCCGAGAGATGCAGCGGGCGGGAAGAAGGATGGGGCCATCCTCACTCACATGCCAGCCTCAGGGCATTCACTCCTCTGCTTAGCTAGCGAATGAGAGAACTACTTAACGATTTGTATCAGGTTTTCTTCAATAATTTCCTGATGATTTTGCAACTTCTGTCATCGCACTAAGAATCATAATTCATTTGCAGGGCGATATATTCGCTAATCCAAGACAAAGGCTGTGGGCCAAGGGAGGAGGAAGAATATACAGTGCAACCTCGGTTCAGGAACGTCTCGAAACACATACAAATCGGTTTAGACCAAAAAGTTTGCTCAAGATTTTGCATCTGTTCGCAACCACACACTCAGTATACGAACAAGCCAGTTTCCCGCTTGGTTTGTGCGTGCCGATGATTTCTGCTTGTGTTCCGTCCTCTCTGTGAATTCCCCGTGCAGCCAATGAGAGAGAGAACACACACACAGACATGTTGGGAGAGACACACACACAGACATGCGCAAGAGAGACACACACACAGGCGCGTATTGTTTCATCAACAATCTCTCTCTCTCCCTTGCAAAGTTGCTTCCATGCATCTGCTTGAACAGGCTTACAAATCCAAAACAGATGTATCCCTAAAATAATTTTTTATGCTCCGTTACTTTCCCAAAATCAGTGTTTCTGATAGCAGGACACAATAATTCACCATTGTTTGCCAGTATTTTGTTCAGAGGTAGTACCAGTAAATCTTTCATCTGGTATCATCATGTCTTTTGATGCCTGCTGGTCCAAATGAAAAGAAAATGTTTCCTTACCAGAATTTTCTATACATATTTTATAAAGTTCTATAATTAATATGTTACATTCTGAAAATTTAAATGGGTACAAACAATATTTGCCTAAAATGATTATGTCAGTTCATCTGCGGTTTGCTATAAGAAAAAATATCACTAGGCTATATGATAACTGGAAGCTAGTTAGGGATATCTTTTGACACTTCTGCCAAGAGGTTTGTCGACAAAAGAAAAATGATGTCTAACTTTAGTGTAAGACACAAGGTGACGTTCTCTGAGATATATCAATCCATATTACGTTGCAAGAGGGCATATCTATTCTGTTACCAAAAACTTATCCTGCCAAGTTAATTCAGAATTCACACCATTGTTCACGTCTTTCATTTCTCCCTCTCCCACTGAAGTGGACAGCGAAGAGAAATTCAAAATATAAAAATGACAGATTCCCAGTTTGAGGTGTCCATTTCGATTCACTGATGAGGTTATGTATCCAAAGATTGCTCCTGGATTTCATTGCACAATATCATATGATATGTTTACTTAAGCAATTCTATATTTATCACCTTAGAAATGATGGGCACATTGCAAGAAAACTACCTTGAGAGCAGAGACATGTTATGATCTGGTCATTTTTGCATTTGCAGCATACAAAATTTGTGTATTGTGGTTAATCACCAGTCTTATCAAATGACCTGTTCTTGCAAAGATCATACGATATGTCAACTAATTCACCAGAAAGCTGACACATCATGAATGACAGCCCTCACAGAATGTTCATCTCATCACTCCATTTAAGAAATAATTTCTAAATTTGTTTTGTAAATTATAGTGTAACTTGATTTAATAGTTTGGAATATTAGAGTTTGTGGTTAGTACTTTCTGCTCTGTGAGTTAATGTGCTTTTTTTTAATTGTTGTTTGTTAGGCTTTCTACAGGTTGTTTCTAGTTCAGTGCAGTTGTGATTCATATGGTGAAAGACTTATGAATGTGTGTAAAATTAAACAATAAGAAAAACATAATTTTATTTTTTTTTTATTTTGATTTTATTGTAATCATTCCATACAGAGAGATCTTTTTTTTTTTTTTAACAAATCAACCCAACCCCCACCCCTGAGAAAAAGAGCATGGCCAATGGAGTAAAACAAAGCTGGTCAAAATACATAAATTGATGAGTTTAATAAGCGGATAAAAAAAAAAGAAATGCAAAGAGAATTATTTCCTCAGTGCTTTATGAGCTTATTCTAAATATATTAATTAGGTCCTCCAGGTTTTGAAAAGTTCTGCACAGATCCTCTGAGAATTTATTTTTCCAATTTCAAATAGCATAAAACATTACCCACTGACTTAAAAAGGAGAGTTAGGATTCTTCCAGTTCACAAATATAAGTCTGCGTGCCAATGCAAGTATTCCAAATAATGATATAGTATTTATAAAGGGTGTAATTTTGCTTGCCTTCTCACTCTATACAACTCTAAGCAACTGATACGCAGGTAAACAGACTTGAGCTGAGAAAACTGTGCACCGTGGGGGATGTGATAGCAGACTGCTTGCTGTTTGCTGCTTATCAACACATTTAAAGGACAAAAGACACTGACAGAGGGTGAGAAGCGTTTTAAGGTGGGACGGATCTCGAGTTTTTCGTGAGGCTCTGGTAATTCTAGTGTTAAACAGGTGTCAAAGATTGAAGCCAAGTGTGGCCTTTAAAATCCAGTTTGGATCTTGTGATATTACCAAAGGCAGCACTTTCTTCATCCTCCTAGCTAAGACTTTGAAGAGTATCTTAAAATCATTATTCAAAGTGAAATTGTTATGCATGATGCACATTCTAATAAGTCCTTATTTTTTTAGAAAGACGGTGATTAGTGCTTGCAAAAGTTTGAGGTAGAATTTGATTGTCTCTAGCTTCTGCAAATGTTGCTAATAAGCTAGCTGAGGAGAATTTCTTGGTAGCCATCAGGCCTGCT
>NW_024381806.1:0-11606 GCF_016835505.1 Polypterus senegalus
GAATCTGAGGCTCCATCCATGTAACTGTTCATATTAAAGCACTGATGACTTAGGAATTCTGAAATCCCCCATAAGTGTGGCACAGATAGATGAGGTGCCGGGTACTGAAGTTCTGCTCTGAGTCCAAAGTGAACACCGTGTGGTTGTAGCCCACCTCACTATTTAGTCAAACTGGTGTTCAATGTGCTCACTCGCTGACTACAGCAGTGCTTGAAGGGCCTGACAGTCCATTTTGTTCATTTATTTGTTTTCTTAGACCCACTTAATCTGGACAGAATTCTGATAAGTCAGACCCCATGTGTCTTTGATATGCGACAATGAAGCCCCTCCTGAACACATCTACAGTGTGCTTTCTGTGTTAAAGAATTACAAGCTGATAGCTTTGTCACAGATTTCTGCAGTGGCCCATAATAATTACAGTACTTGAGAAGTCCCTGCTTGTAACTTAAGATCAAGCCGTGTGTTTCCTGTAAATCCCGTTTTTCTGGTCTTATTTGAGTGCAGTTCTCACAGATCACGGCTGTGACAGGCCCTGCACCAATTAATCGCTCATTGTACTTCAAGGCAGGCAGTTTCTAGTTGTTATTCGCCTTGTTTGGTCTTTACACAAATACCCTGAGACTTCCATCAAACATGCTGTATGGTCTAAAGTTAATATTAGTTTGTTTCTTTTTTACTTCATTTCTTTTTTACTTCAGTTAAAGGCATAAGAAGGTCCGGCCGAGAAGGCTGGTCTTTAGGCTAGCTGTTAGGCACAGAGTACTGGAGTCGGGCACGATAGCCTCAGGTCAAAATAGGTGCGTTAGGGGCCGTCTGGTCCGTAGACCGTCGTGGCTGATCAGGAAAATAGAGCGGAGAGATGCTGATTGTTAACCGGTCAAAACACGCTGAAAAAGTTTTTATACTCTTTGAAAAGAGACTCCCACCCACCAGCCTGATTTGGCCTCCTTTGTGGCAAGAGCCTTTTGATTGATGTCTCTTATTCGGGTCAGTGAAAGGTACTTCGGCATAAAAAACCTAAGGTCTCGGGAATATGATCACTGTGAATAGTTAATACAGAAAAGAGAATACAGAACACACGCCACACTCGTCCTATCTGTAAACCCGAGGTGAATTTTGAACATCATGTCCTACGACTGATTAACACTGCGGACACAGGCGCTAGATCTCCGTCATATTGGACCATTACAGAATAAAGATTAGAGAATCTTTTGCAGTCTCCATTACAAGATCCATAGCACCCGCAGGAAGTTGGACAATTAAGTGCAGACCCTTTAGTTTGTCAGAATCATGGGTAGCGCCCAGGGTCATATTCTAAAATATCTTTAGATTATATCTATTTAGTTAGCATGTCGGCACTGTTCATTTACAACATAGGTGGTATATTTCCCTGACCAGGGGCTTCTTGTCAAAAGGTTAAAATAAAACAGAGATCTGAGATACTCCTATTGGAACAGCAACATTTGTTATAGAGTGTAGAGGTTTGTCTTGCATTCTAATTCTTAAAGCTCTATCAAACTATTGTTAATTTCAAATCAAAATGCAACCAATCATTTTGTTTATAACTCAATTAAATAAACCTTATAAATAGATCCCGTGCTTGATAATACTTAACCCTAATTGATATCATTAAATGATACTTCTGTGTTTTTTATTCAGGTTTAATATTTTTAAGTTGCCTTTTTAAGTTTTATTTAAAAATGAACTCTTTAGGACACAATCAGACTATTCCAGACGCATGTCAAAAAAGCTTATTATTTATTTCAAATGTTTTTATACATCATGGCAGTTTTTCAAATTGTAATCACTCCACTTTTTCATGTGGTTATTTACTTCATAATTAACTTTATTTATTTACTTTTGGCACAAATGTCCTCACCATCAAGACTACCAGTCTAGTTCATATTCTAAACTCCAATATTTAATGTTCTTCCTGAATCAGGAGGAACACAAGCCTCACTTTTAGTGCCAGATAAGATTCTAACAATAACCGGCTCATGTTAATCAGCCTCATACTAGCAGATGTTAAATAATGTTTTCCCCAACTCTTTACAATCCTGTGCCTACATAGATGACCATTTAGCTGATAATATACCGCAGAACATGTAGGTTCGGTTGTAGTGTGCGGTGAGCTTGGGGTGATCCCTTGTCAATCCGGTCTTAAGATGTTTTTAATCTCCTCTGTGACTTAGTATTTGTAAATTTTAGTTTTTACTGCCTTATCTTTGTGATAGGGGCGAGTCAATGTTTCATTTTGGAATAATAATGTCTAGCTTAACTCTGCCCCTGACTATGAACCTGCACAAACCCTGGTCCTTTGACTCGTATTCAAGACGTTTGCAGACACTTGGAATCACAGTTCAAACTTACATCCCTTGACCCTGAATGCTCCTAAATCCAAGGGCGCTTTTTCACAAACTGAGGGGAAAAGCAGTTTTCAATGACAGCCGTCCTGGACTACCTAAAAGAAAGAATAAAACCTCATAGTTTTAGTAAAATTTTAATCCTTGTGCTAACGCCTATAATAGATATGATGTAACTATTCACTAAAACATTTTCCATCCTGATTGGCCTAACGTGTCCAAAATAAGCCTAATCCTCAGCCCTGTAGTGTATCTGCTCCTATAACCTCCTATAACCGTTCTTATTTTCAGGGGGTCATAACTGCTTTAAAATGGAAGGCTATTACCAAGCATTAACAGAATTTCTATAACTTTGTATTATACAAAGCCCCCTGAGTACCAAAGTGTTTATAACCTGTTGATGAAAATGCTGTTTTAAATTAAAGCCTGAACAAGATAACTGTTTTCTAATCATCATATAAAATGTTTAGTAAATAAAGAGAGACTAAATACAATTTATAATAAAAATGGAACACCGGTGGACGGCTGAATAAACAAGCGAATCTAACTTAGCTTGAAATGCCGCAGAGTGTTTTACAAATAAAACCCTACAACAGTGGTTCTTAAACTCTGGGCTGACCACGCTAGGGGGCGCAAAGTAACAAAAAGAGGACTCAAAGATGTGAAAAAAAGAAAATAAGAATTGAAATTATGAAAAACACATCTATTGAACCCAAAACAAATTAACTTAAACTACATTCTGATACAGAAAAATAAATATAGAGATAGATAAATGTCAATAAAAGTTAAACAGGTATAACAAAATATGCAAATAAAGTGTCATGAGAATAAAATCTGATTTTTTCATGATTAGCAGGCCAAAGATTTGGCCATTTGAGAAAAAAAAAATCGTACATTTGTGTTGTAAGCAGAATCTGAATGACTTGGGCTGGCAAGAAAAGATATATGACAGAAGATATCAGATGTCTCCAGTTCCTTTAGGGACTTTATACTGGCTATTCTCATTTAAAAGGAGTACAGAAATTAAGTTCTATGCTATGTTTGGGATGGATGTGATCAGAAAGGCACTAATGATTCCAAAGATCAGTCAAGAAAACTGTTGGGAAAAGGGGCAGAACTCTTTTGGAAACAAGGATTTTTCTTATAATGTTTTGAAACTGGACCTTTACAAAGATGCTTTTAGATGGTTTATTTTCTAAAGATGCTTTATTTTCATGTTAAAGCAACTGGCCGTTTTACCTGGCTACTGAACGTGTATTTTGTTCACTAACGCTTTAGTATTTAATTAAGAATTACTTGAATATCTGATCATTAGTTTATGCAGAAAGAGTAATCAGCTCTGCTATTTTGTGAGCTATACAAGCGTGCTGAGCTGTTGGCTCCCATATATGAGGTCACTAGCATGAGCTAAAGCTGCTGATTTAAAAAACATGATTTTAGTTCTATGAACTTCAGAGGTGCAGAAAAGTGCTTCTTACATCCCCTACCCTCTAGTTAAACCAGCACACCTCACTACGGCCTCCTGTGCATTCTTATAAATCTCCATTTAAATGCACAAGTGTATTTACAGAGTTTTCCTTTGTCAAAAGGCTCCTAGGTGATAGAAATGAGCTAAGCAAAAAATTAAAAACCACTAACTGCAGCAAATACTAAAACACACGTGGAATCTGTGTCTCTTGTGCGGTGTGGAGTTACTTTTAAAAATAACTTTAACATAACATTATATTACTTAAACGTCTAAAACCACCTGGATTTTGGGTTACTATTCTGTATAGAAATAATTACATTTAGCGAAATGAATGAAAACACCGTTACAGTAAGTTCCTGGAGTCTGTCTCTAACCGGTTGTCCAGATGAGAGCTTGTAAAGCAAAAATGTTTCGTTATCTCAGCCTTCAAAAACAGGCGGCTCCGTACAGAGAGCGGCCGTTTCGAAACAGTAGGCATTTGACCAGCGGGTCCCTTCTGCAGGTCGTTCAGAATACTTTTATTATGTCGGAATTAATGCACCACCGGCCTGCGCTTTAAAGCCACTCCTGAATATTCTCATAGGAGAGGCCCCTGTTTGAATTTTCAGACTCCGAGACAAAAAATACTTGATTGGATTACCCGTTTCGGTATAAAAAACTACTATTGTTTGCTTCAGTCCTATGAATTTGTACATTAATCGTCATACACGTAGATAGAAAAAAATGCTGCATCTTATATTATACGCATGTACAAGCGCGCTCATGCGACTACACACAGCACGCCACACGCACTTCAGAATCTAATTTATAAATATTAATATTAAAGATTCAGCCATCTGTTTTTTTAAAAAAAACATACTCGTTTAGCGCCTATAATAATAATGAATAGTCTGCATGAAGAATAGTTATATTTTATTTAATCCTATACAAAGATAAAAGAAATAATTTTTCTAAGAAGTTCATACAGACGCTGGCGAGCTATGTGCCTTGGAAACAGTTGAAAAATGACCGACGTATTTCGTAGCTTGCCAAAGTGTGTTTTAAAGGCCTCTAGTTAAACCAGCAAACCTCACTATAGCCTCCTGTGCTTTCTTATAAATCTCTGTTTAAATGCACAAGTATATTTACAGAGTTTTCCTTTGTCAAAAGGCTCCTAGGTGATAGAAATGAGCTAAGCAAAAAATTAAAAAATCACTGACGGCAGCAAATCCAAAAACACACGTGGAATCAGTCTCTATTGAGTGGTGTGGTGTTACTTTTAAAAATAACTTCATTATATTATACTTACAAAATGAGTAACCAAACATGCACGATAACGGGGCTTTTACAGGCAGGAGTGTTAAAAGAGACACAACATTTATTTATTTATTTTATATAGCACATTTTCATACAAACAGTAGCTCAAAGTGCTTTACATAATAAAGAATAGAAAAATGAAAGACATAATTATAAAAAATAAATCAACATTAACATCGAATAAGAGTAAGGTTCAATGGCCAGGGGACAGAAAAACAAAAACTCCAGACGGCTGGAGAAAAAATAAAATCTGTAGGGATTCCAGACCATGATACCGCCCAGTCCCCTCTGGGCATTCTACCTAACATAAATGAAACAGTCCTCTTTGGATTTAGGATTCTCACGGAAGGGCTTGATGATGATGATGGTCACGTAGACTTCTTCCTTTTAATCCGTCCATCATTGTTGGAGCATCATGAAGCTTTGAGTAGATGGAGGTGGCGCAGGCCACCACCACAAAGAAACCGGAAAAAGAAACAGAAAAGAGAGTAGGGGTCAGTACCGATTTTAGAGCCACCATGAATAGTTATTTTGAGGAAATTGAACATACAGAGTATCAGGATTAAGTTAAATTACGATTAAAATGAAGTTATAAAAGGCCATGTTAAAGTAATGTGTTTTCAGCAGTGTTTTAAAGTGCTCTACTGTATCAGCCTGGCGAATTCCTATTGGCAGGCTATTCCAGATTTTAGGTGCATAACAGCAGAAGGCCGCCTCACCACTTCTTTTAAGTTTTGTTCTTGGAATTCTAAGGAGACACTCATTTGAGGATCTGAGGTTACGATTTGGAATATAAGGTGTCAGACATTCCGATATATAAGATGGGGCGAGATTATTTAAGGCTTTATAAACCATAAGCAGAATTTTAAAGTCAATTCTGAATGACACAGGTAACCAGTGTAGTGACTAAAACTGGTGTGATGTGTTCGGATTTTCTTTTCCTAGTTAGGATTCTAGCAGCTGCATTCTGCACTAGTTGCAAATGATTTATATCTTTTTTGGGTAGTCCTGAGAGGAGTGCGTTACAGTAATCTAGTCGACTGAAAACAAACGCGTGAACTAATTTCTCAGCATCTTTCAGTGATATAAGAGGTCTAACTTTACTTATGTTTCTTAAGTGAAAAAATGCTGTCCTAATGATCTGATTAATATGTGATTTAAAATTCAGATTACAGTCAACAATCACCCCTAAGCTTTTACCTCCGTCTTGACTTTTAATCCTAATGTATCCAGTTTATTTCTAATAGCCTCATTGTATCCATTATTGCTGATCACTAAAATTTCAGTTTTCTCTTTATTTAACTTGAGAAAATTACTATTCATCCATTCTGAGATACAAGTCAGACATTCTGTTAGTGAATCAATAGAATCGGGGTCATCAGGTGCTATTGATAAGTACAGCTGTGTGTCATCAGCATAGCTGTGGTAGCTCACGTTGTGCCCTGAGATAATCTGACCTAACGGAAGCATGTAGATTGAGAATAACAGCGGACCCAGGATAGAGCCTTGTGGAACACCATATTGGATATCATGTGTCTTCGAGTTGTAATTCCCACAACTAACAAAATATTTTCTCCCTGTCAGGTAGGATTCAAACCAATTTAAGACACTGCCAGAGAGGCCCACCCATTGACTAAGGCGATTTCTAAGAATGTTGTGATCAATGGTGTCAAATGCAGCACTCAGATCTAAGAGGATGAGAACAGATAAATGGCCTCTGTCTGCATTTACCCGCAAGTCATTTACTACTTTAACGAGTGCAGTTTCTGTGCTGTGATTTGTTCACTGGTCATTTAACTGCATAATGGCTGCCTTCTCTAGAACTTTACTTAAGAAGGGCAGGTTAGAGATGGGTCTAAAATTTTCAAGAGCCGAGGGTCAAGATTATGTTTCTTAAGTAGGGGTTTAACTACAGCAGTCTTAAGACAGTCTGGGAAGACCCCAGTATCTAGTGACGAATTTACTATGTCAAGAACATTATCAATTAGCACGCCTGATACTTCTTTGAAAAACCTTGTTGGTATCGGGTCAAGGACGAGGTGGAGGGTTTTAATTGAGATATTATTTTTGTAAATCAGGTAAATCTATCCTAGTGAAAGAGTTTAATTTGTTTATAACAGGATGTTGGGGTTTAGGGGATCCTTAGTGTTGGGGAGATATACTATGTTATTTCTAATATCATTAATTTTTTGATTGAAAAATACAGCGACAGCCTCACAGGTTTCACTGGAAGCACTTAGGAGGCATTCCTTTGAGCTACCTGGGTTTAGTAGGTGATCAATTGTTGAAAATAAGACTCTGGGATTACTAGCATTGTTATTTATAATCTTGGAGAAATAGCAGCGTCTCTCAAGACGGACAGTGTTATTGTATTCTGTTATTTTGACTTTTAATATTTCGTGGTGGATAGTAAGTTTAGTCTTCCTCCATTGACGCTCAGCTCTACGGCATGTTCTCTTTAAATCAGACACTCTTTGGGTCTTCCATGGTATACAATGCTAGAAGATTTTTTCACTGTCTTTTCAGGTGCAACTATGTCAACAGCAGCTCTCACTTTAGAATTAAATCTTTCCACCTTACTATTTACATTGTCCTCGCTATTATAGCTGGCACTATAAACGGACTGATTGCTTAAAATGTTTGTAAGTTTTAAAGCTGCTGCCGAATCAAAGAAGCGTTTTTAACAATATGCTTCTCATGAGTGTTTTTTATCATTATTTCTATATTAAAAAGTAGAAGAAAATGGTCTGATAGACCAATATCAATGATCTGTTTTATATCAACTTTCAGTCCTTTAGTAATCACTAAGTCTAATGTATGACCTGCTTTATGTGTAGGCTGATTTATGAGTTGTCTCAAATCAAAAGAATCCAGGAGGTTCATAAATTCTTTTACTTTTAGATCACACTGATTATCTATATGAAAATTAAAGTCGCCAACTATTAGGAGTGTGTCATAGTTAGTAATTAAAATTGACATTAAGTCAGAGAATTCCTCAAAAACGAGCGTTATATTTAGGAGGTCTATACACGGATAGTACTAGAACTTGAGAAT
Organism: Polypterus senegalus; assembly: GCF_016835505.1. Classification (NCBI taxonomy): domain Eukaryota; kingdom Metazoa; phylum Chordata; class Cladistia; order Polypteriformes; family Polypteridae; genus Polypterus; species Polypterus senegalus. The sequence goes on from NW_024381806.1 coordinate 8,182, forward strand.
CTCCATGAATAACAACGGCGAGATACTCAAAGGACTTGAACTTACCAAAACTGACATCTTTACATTTTAATCGGCTCGAGTAAATGTTAGCCAATCCGCCCCTTTTTCCCTGGCGGTTTGCATGAGTAAAACTGTAATCCGGAGCGCAGATTCGATTAAAACTGACGCGCATCTGAATTCAGCCATGTTTCATTTAGTGCAATAAGATCTATTTTTTATCACTAATAAGATCGTTGATAAAAAACGTTTTGTTAGTTAAAGCTCTAACATTTAATAGTGCCATATTTAATGTTTCAGAGGTGCAGAGATGAGTACTATGTGCGTTATTGTTATTTGGAATAGGAACTAAATTATTATTATTAGCGCCGCTGTGTATATTTTTGTTTAATCTGTGATCTGTTTTATAGTTTTAATACATTGTTCCTCTAAAATAGTGATTTTAATTAGATTATTGGAGTTTATGCCGTATTTCCTAGGTTTTCTACGTGCATTGAGATTGCTTATTACAGTATTAATGGTGTGAACTTTAACGGAAGACTCTATTAAACATTCATCATGTCCTGGCACAGCAGTATTATTTCGGAAGGGGTTAAGAGCAGAGATAGATAGTCAAGAAAACGAATTACCTTCGATATGTTTTCGGAGAGGACCCGGGCGCCGAAACTGTTCGGATGCAGGCCATCACGCTTGAAGAGACGCGGCCTTTCCAAAAAGAGATTCCAATTGTTGATGAAGCCGACATCCTTCTTCTTGCAGAAACCCTGTAGCCAGTTGTTCAACCCTAGCAGACGACTGTAGTACTCGTTGGATCGTCTGACGAGAGGTAGTGGACCCAAACGAAGATCTTTGCCGATGGGGTCCTCTCCTTCGTGTTCTAATCAAGCTGCGAAGTCAGCCTTCAGGATTTCTGATTGTCGGTGCCTTATATCGTTTACGCCGCATGCAAGACGATTGATCCAACTGCCCTCTCCTTGTGTTTCGTAGACTGCTGGCGACGTTTCATTACATCTCGGACACGAGCACCGGGAAAACAAGAAACAAACGATTTTGCATTAGGGCATGCGACATTAAGGTTTCTAACGATGGAATCACCTACCACTAATACATCACCAGGTGCTGAAGGCGAAATGGGGACGCGGAGAGGGTCAAACCGGTTCTGAGATAAAATGCTCGCCTGTGCCGATGGAGGTGCTCTGGCCTTGAACCCCCGCCTGCATAGCTGAAATCCACCGAGGTCAGCAGCGCGCCGCTCCTACAGACGCGGGGTGAGGTCGGCACAACGCTGGGTTGATGTTTCACGGTTCCAGATGGCAAGGACGGTTTATCCAACAGCCGGGCCTTCAGATTTCTCAGGTATTTCCGTCGGGACAGGAGTTTCTGAATCTTTTCATCAAGTGCTTGGAGTTCCTCAATTACGATTTCAACGCGAAGCATTTGTAACACGAGACTGCTCGATGTCTTTAAAGGTGATAAATCAAAGTTGAGGTTTGTACATGACTTAACCCCCAAAACATTCCTGAGACTACCAGCCAGCAAGCTCGCTGGGCATCACCCAGCCGGGGATGGATGCTCGAAACGGGCGGGCTCAGTTGTTTGCAAGCGAACTCACAGAGTCCACCCATACCTGACTTTACTTTCTGTGTGTAGAGAGAGAGCAGGGGCTGCTCGCATGGGCTGTCGGCTGAAAGCTGACTGGGTCTACCACTTGGTCTTTCTCTCTGAGAAACTGCTGTTTTTAGGATTTTCTGTGAGATGGGAAGCTTGAATCACCTGCTGCTGGAGGATTTTCTGTGAGATAGAAGATACTTGTATTTGATTATTTAAAATGTGGGGTGAGTTTGAATCCAGGAAAATAAGCCCTAAGGTTAAGCTCTGTATATATGTGAACATATTTGGTATCAGCCACCACTTGAAACGGCCGAAGTGTGAAATCGGCCCCTGCTGGAACCATCATTCCATCACTGAGCCATGCGGGCCGCTTGCTTCCACAAGATGTTTCCTGAAGATACCTGTATTTAAAAATGTGGGGTGAGTTTGAATAGAAAAAGGGCTTGTTTTAGATAAATTTTTATACAAATTATAATTATACTAGCAGAATACCCGCGTTTCGCAGCGGAGAAGTAGTGTGTTAAAGAAGTTATGAAAAAGAAAAGCAAAAATTTTAAAAATAACATAACATGATTGTTAATGTAATTGTTTTGTCATTGATATGAGTGTTGCTGGCATATATATATATATATATATATATATATATATATATATATATATATATATATATATATTGTGAACCCAGCCCGGACACAGACAGGCGGACATGTTGTTGAAACACCACCACACATTTATTTACACTATGTACAAATGCTATGGTCACAAAGACCCCAGTTCATTGGTCACTCAGAGCCCAGTCACATGCACAAACACCCCAATCACAGTCCTGGCCACAATGCCTTTCTTTTCGGGCCGCCTCCACAGCTCTCCTGAGCTTTGTCCTACCGCCTCCCGACTCCAGCCTCGAATGATGGGAGACAGCCCTTTTATAGAGTCCCCGGGTGAGCCCCAGGTGTTCCCGGCTGTCCTCCCGGCAGCTCTCCGGGCGCCATCCTAATTCTTCCCCCCAGCACTTCCTGGTGTGGTGGAAGCGCTGGGGTAACAGGTCCCCAAGGCATTGGGGCGCCTCCTGGCAGTGACCACAGGCCCCTACAGGGTAGGGCTTCCATGCCCTTGACCTATGGCCCCCAAAACAACCCGGAAGGCGACCCCCACGTGATCCAGGGTGGGCCCAGACCCACATCCGGTCCCACATGACGTCCCGGCCGGGTCATGGCCCTTGGCATTCCTGACACTGCCCCACCGCCAGCGAAGACCACTTGGGGGAAAGAGCAGCCCGTCCCGCGAGGGCAGCGCAGCCCCGAAGCGGGTCCAACTCCAGGATAGCCGGGGCCCGGCCCCGCACTCCAAGCAGGGACAGGGGCGGAGACACGGCCTGAGCACCACCACTCGGTGCTCCCCCCTCTTATAACAGCTGCACCCCGGGGCCTCCTCGTTCGACACCCCCTCCGAGGCCTCCGCGCCCCTTTGGTCGGAGTCACTCGCACCCCTGCAGCCTCCTCCAGCCGTGGCGGCATTCTCGCACCAGCAGAGAGATCCTTCCGCAGATGGTCCGATATCAGAGGGCAGGTCCCCAACGAAGGGGTTCCTACGGCTCGCCCGGGGTCCGTCCCTACAAAAGAGAAGACGGGGCAGAACCGCTGCCAAAGCAACCTTCTCGTGCCACACACGGCCAGCGTTCCCCCCTCCAATCGGCACCCCGGCACTTGCCTGTTCAGCACCCTCTCCGTGGCTTCCGTGTCCCTCTTAACGATGGCATCGCCGGCACCGCCTGCGCTCTTTCCGCCGGCCTCAGGGATTCCCTCTGCCCCTGCAGA
>NW_024381807.1:5000-12585 GCF_016835505.1 Polypterus senegalus
TTATCAAGTAAACAAAGTATAAAATATCTACACAATAACTTCAATCATAACAAATGAACAATAAAACAGCGCAGAACCTGTGGATTAAATAAAGGTTGCCTTGTTGACAAACAAGGAAAAAAGGGCTTTCTTATATTGTTCATTTATAAAACAGTGCAGAAGCTGTGAAAGCTGCTTCACAAAAAAAAATCGGGCCCCAATATGGGCGGCGCAGACAAAGGAAATGAATGAAATAAGTATAATTTAATAACGAACAAAACAACACAGAAAAACCGCCAGATTAAATAAAAAATGGGTCGAACATAAACTAAGGGGTAAAAAACATAAAAATAACATAACAATCGTAAAAAATTTAACAATAAAACAGCCGGGAACCGTGGATTAAATAAAGGTTCCTGTTGGGGAACAGGGAAAAAGGGCTTTCATATATTCGTTCATTTTTTAAAACAGCGCCCGAAACTGTGGGAAAACTGCTTCCTTTTGAAGCAAGGGAAACGAATAAAGACACCCAGCGAAGAATGGCTTATGGGCGCTGTCAATTACATGGGGCGTGCTGAGTTCCGGGGAACATATGAATATGCTAAGTGTTGACTAAATAGAAGTTGAAAAAATATATTTTTCAAATGTGATTGGGAAAATTTAATCGGGGGTTACTTTTTACAGTACATCGAGCCTGCATGCTATTGTGGTTTTGCCTGGTGCCTCATAAGTTACCCTCCCCCCGCCACTTTTTACTGTTCATCTAATGAATACACTGAGTAGCTTTCCCAAAAAAACATTGATGGAATAAATATCCATTATTCATAAAACAATTGGTGATCTTCTTTCTCGTTAAGCCCGATTTTTTTTCGTTAAAAAAGGGGTCCCAGGGTAAAATGAATGGGCCCGTACATCGGTCATCCCTCGGGGGTCGAACCTCGGGCGCTGGCACTACAGGGGTGGGTTTCTATTGGGCCCAACGTGTGGTTTATCTTTTGATGTATATTTTTTGTGTGTGTGTGTGTGTGTTGTGTGTGTGTGTGTGTGTGTGTGTGTGTTTTTTATATATATATATATATATATATATATATATATATATATATAAACTGCTCAAAAATTAAAGGAACACTTTGAAAACACATCAGATCTCAATGGAAAAAAAACCTCCCGGATATCTTACTGATATAGACTGGGTAATGTGTTAGGCGAAAAAATGCCCATGTTTGATGGAAAAGAAAATGATCAACCTACAGGCCCTGAAATTTAAAAGGGGCCCCAAAAAACAAGGGGAAAAAATATTTGGGAGGCTAGTCCATTTTTCCAAAATTTAATTGCACAACTCAAAATTTGCAACCTTTTTATGGCCCTGTGTTCTTGTTGTAATGGAAGGATTTTTTTAAAGGGGGATCAAGAGAGCAGATGGGCGTTGGTGCTCAGCCAAAACCCCCCTCTTTCTAATGATTTGGGGAAAAACGGGAAACCCAAAGATACAGCCAGGGTTTGCTGACTTTTTTTTCACTTGAGGGCTTCACTCCCCTTCTTATTTTTTTTGTGCCTTTTGGTACCCGGTGTCGTCTTCTGGACCAAATGCAAAACAACACCGCGTCCGTGGAAGGTTGTGTGCTGAAACTAATCACTTCTGTATACACTGCTTTGCGTAAACCGCTTTTTGCAGGGCGCTCAATTTGTATATAAGGGGAAAGGTTTGCCCCCCAGTTTTTTTGGAGGGCTCAACCGTGGGGACAGAGCGCCCCCCCGGTATTTAAAGAAGGCAAATGGTTGGTCCTCTGACAAGACGACAAAGGGGCCCCCCCAGTCTCGGTCTAGGATGATGGCTCTGGGTCTTTTTTTTATCTGTAAGTATAGTTTTTTTTTTGTATGTCTGCATTATATGTGTTTGATTTTATAGTTGATTAAATAAAAAAAAGAAGTATTGGACCTCTTCTCTCTGATTCTTTGCCTACTTATGTTCTAATCCCTTGAACCATTTTCCCGAATCAAAACACTTGTATACATGCCTGACAACATCGGTCCATGCTTCTAATGAGATGACAGATGGTGTTGTGGGGGATCTCCTCCCAGATCTGGACCAGGGCATCACTGAGCTCCTGGACAGTCTGAGGTGCAACCTGGTGGCATTGGATGGACCAAAACATAATGTCCCAGAGGTGTTCTATTGGATTTAGGTCAGGAAAGTGTGGTGGCCAGTCAATGGTATCAATTCCTTCATCCTCCAGGAACTGCCTGCATACTCTCACCACATGAGGCCAGGAATTGTCGTGCACCAGGAGCCACTGTACCAGCATAGGGTCTGACAATGGGTCCAAGGATTTCATCCTGATACCTAATGGCAGCCAAGGTGCCTTTGTCAAGCCTGTAGCGGTCTGTGTGACCCTCCATGGATATGCCTCCCAGACAATCATTAACCCACCACCAAACTGCTCATGCTGAATGATGTTACAGGCAGCATAATGTTCTCCATGGCTTCTCCCGACCCTTTCACTTCTGTCACGTGCTCAGGGTGAACCTGCTTTCATCTGTAAAAAGCACAGGGCACCAGTGGTGCATCTGCCAATTCTGGTATTCTATGGTGAATGCCAATCGAGCTGCATGCTGCTGGGCAGTGAGCTCAGGGCCTATTAGAGGACATGTGGCCCTTGGGTCACCCTCATGAAGTCTTTCTGGTTGTCTGGTCAGAGACATTCAAACCAGTGGCCTGCTAGAGGTCATTTTGTAGGGCTCTGGCAGTGCTCATCCTGTTCCTCCTTGCCCAAAGGAGCAGATACTGGTCCTGCTGATGGGTTATGGACCTTCTATGGCCCTCTCCAGCTCTCCTAGAGTAACTGCTTGTCTCCTAGAATCTCCTCCATGCACTTGAGACTGTGCAGAGAGACACAGCAAACCTTCTGGCAATGACACGTATGGATGTGCCATCCTGGAGAAGTTGGACTACCTGTGCAACCTCTGTAGGGTCCAGGTATGCCTCATGCTACCAGTAGTGACACTGACTGTAGCCAAATGCAAAACTAGTGAAAAACAGTCAGAAAAGATGAGGGAGGGAAAATGTCAGTGGCCTCCACCTGTTAAACCATTCCTGTTTTGGGGGTCATCTCATTGTTGCCCTCTAGTGCATCTGTTGTTAATTTCATTAACACCACAGCAGCTGAAACTGATTAACAACCCCCTCTGCTACTTAACTGACCAGATTAATATCCCATAAGTTATGCTATACTCTGATTAAAAAGTGTTCCTTTAATTCTTTTGAGCAGTATATATATGTGTGTGTGTTGTGTATATATATATGTATGTATATCTTTTCCAGTAAGAAGTTCACTTATAAATGGAGATAAATGTCAACACAAAATGACTGCAAGTACAATTCAAACCTGTCGAGTGAAGTGTGTCATAAAACATTAGACATGCGCAGAACAAATCAGGCAGCTTCGTGAAGTCAATTTTAATTGAGCAGAGAGTGCGTGCAAAGAAGAAGTTGGATGGGGACTAGTGTCAAACTAAAAACACAGATCGGTCAGGGTCGTAATAGTAAAGCCCTGTGCATGTGTGCTCATGCGTGCATTGGTCAGGTTGTCTTTGTGCGCATGAGCCCGCAAATCAGGCAGGCACGAAATTGGGTAATGACCCAATTAAACCTTCTATATATTTAATAGAACCTTGGCAGCCAGTGCAATGAGATTGACAGTTTTCTGAAGTGGTTGGGGGAAATAGGCCAATACCTTGTGATCCTTGGCAAAGGCACAGCAGATTAGAGCAGAGGTTAGAAGGAGGATTCTAGAAGAGCGGGCAGGAGGACCAGCCACTACTTCAACAGCACACACTCTCCTTCCTTTCTTTAACTGCTCCCATAACAAGACAAGACTCTTCTACTATTCTACATTAATAGATAGCAATAATAAAATCTCGGGTACTTTTTAGAGCAAGTGGCTAAATTAACAAATGGCAATTCAGATCAACAGTGCAAAATACCATCAGATATTAGCAGTACAGCCTTTATGAACTCCTTTAATGAAAAAATTTAAAAAATATAAGATCTCAAGCATCACAGTACAAACCAAATACTAGCTTAGCAGACCCTGCCGCACATTGCATTCAGCACTTTAGTAATTTTAATCCTGTAACTCACCAGGAAGTCTTAACTTTAATTACTAAAATGAAGCCCACTACTTGTTCCCTGATCCAGTGCCAACAAAACTAGTAAAAAGTGCAATGGATGTTCTTGCAGCGCCTATTCTAACCGTTATCAATAGTTCATTACTGCATGGCACCGTACCTGATGCACTAAAAGTTTCAGTCATTAAACCTTTACTTAAAAGTCAGACCTAGACCCACACATACTAAATAACTATAGGCCTATTTCAAATTTACCATTTCTCTTAAAATACTAGAAAGTAGTCGCAGTCAGCTTCAGTCACACCTTATGCATTCAATTTATTTGAGAAATTCCCGTCTGGCTTAACGTACTGGTCATAGTACAGAAGCGCACTAACACGGGTTGTAAATGACATTCTGATATCCTCAGATGAAGGAAATTCCACTGTAATTATGTTGTTGGACTTTAGTGCAGCATTTGACACCATTGACCATTCGATTTTACTGCACAGACTAGAAAGCGATGTTGGGCTTACAGGCCCGTGCTCGCTTAGGTTCAGTTCTTTTTATCAAATCGATTCCAGTATGTACGAAATGTGCAGACAGTACTCCATCATTATACACAGAAGTTCAATATGGTGTCCCGCAGGATCAGTACTGGACCTTTACTGTTTCACTTACATGCTTCCACTGGGATTTTCATTAGGAAACATAATGTTAATTTTCACTCGTATACAGATGACACCCAGTTATACCTTTCATTTAAATCAAATGAAGTATCTCTGATGTTGTCTTTAATTAGTTGTGTTAGTGAATTAAAGGAATGGATGAATAGAACTACTTGTCTTTAAATACAGATAAAACAGAGATGTTAATTGTTGGAGGAATGGCGCTGATCAGCAATATTTTGTCGTCCCTTTAACTCAGTTGGAATCCAATTAATTTTACTGAATCAGCCGCAATCTAGGAGTTATCTTTGACTCTAGCATGTCATTTAAAGCGCATATTACACAAAGTCGTCCAAAACATGTTTTTCCATTCTTAAAATGTTAGGAAATTAAGGGGCTTTCTAAATAAACAGGATTATGCGAAATTAATTCATGCATTTATCTCTAGTAGGATTGACTACTGCAATGCGGTGTTCACTGGCTGTTCAACTGTTCTCTATACAGCCTCCATTAATCCAAATGCGGCTGCAAAGAATATGACAAGAACAAGAAAATATGAACACATAACCCCAGTTCTTAAATCTTTACACTGGCTCCCAGTTAAGTTCAGGGCAATTTCAAAATCCTCCTTTTAACATATAAAGCATTAAATGGCCAAGGTCCGACTTACTTGTCTGAACTTATCATGACTTGCAAACCTGAAACGCACATTAAGATCTCAGATGCCGGTCTGCTTAGGATTCAAGGATTAATAAAATAACAGTGGGAGGTGAGCTTTTTAGTTACAGGGCCCTAAACTGTGGAATGGATTCCTGCTTCCATAAGAGATGCCCCTTCAGTCTCAGCCTTTAAATCCCGGCTGAAGACTCACTACTTCAGTTTAGCACATCCTGACTAGAGCTGCTGATTAACTGTACATACTGCATCTCTGTTGTTAGTCATTAGCACTATAACATAAGTAACATGATAATTATATTTCAATACAACCCTCACCTATTCTGTTTCTTTTCTCGGTACCCAAATGTGGCAATTGGTGCCACGGCCCACTTGCCAAGTTGTTTGCCTGCCTATGGTAAAGTCATCCTGATGGAGGATCACAGGAATCATGGAAAGAGGGTCCTTTCATCGAGCAACGTTTCAGCCATGGCATGGCCAAATGGGGAGGCAGCAAGATGGATGAGGTCTCAGGACTCTAAAAATATCCAAACCTAATTATGTCATATCATCTACTGTTATTATTATGCTGTCTTAAGAATTGTTCTGTTCTGTATATTGTATTGTATTGACCCTACTTTTGACACCCACTGCCCACCTACCTACCTGGAAAGGGTCTCTCTTTGAACTGCCTTTCCGAGGTTTCTTCCATTTTTCCCTACAGGTTTTTATTGGGAGTTTTTCCTTGTCTTCTCAGAGAGTCAAGGCTGGGGGCTGTCAAAAGGCAGGGCCATGTTAAAGCCATTCGACACTTCCTGTGTGATTTTGGGCTATACAAAAATAAACTGTATTGTATTGTACTTCACTGTAACTGTTAAAAACATAAACAATGTTCACTTTTGAAACATTAATAAAGTGTACCTTTACTTCTTGTTCTGCCTCATCCTTGGTACACCAGCAGATTAATTATTACCAAAGTAAACCATCCAAATAATAGTAATAATTACTGTGGTTTTTTGTTGGATTTTGAAAGAACTCAGACTTAATTGTTATTATATACTCAGCAAGAAAAACGTCCCTTTTCAGGACTGTGTATTTCAACAATAGTGTTTTAAAATCCAAATAACTTACGATCTTCATTGTAAAGGGTTTAAACAATGTTTTCCTTGCATGTTCAATTAACCATTATCAATCAATTAACATGCACCTGTGGAATAGTCGTTAAGACCTTAACAGCTCAGAAAGTAGGCATTTAAGGTCACAGTTCTAAAAACGCAGGACACTAAAGAGACTTGTCTGCCGACTGTGAAAAACACCCAAAGAAAGATGCCCAGGGTCCCTGCTCATCTGCGTGAACGTGCATTAGGCATGCTGCAGGAGGCATGAGGACTGCTGATGTGGCTAGGGCAATAAATTGCCATGCCACTGTGAGGACGCAAGACAGCGCTACAGGGAGACAGGAATGACAGCTGATCATCCTCGCAGTGGAAGAGCCCGGATCTCAATCCCATTGAGCACGTCTGGTACCTGTTGGATCGCAGGGGTGAGGGCTAGGGCCATTCTCCCCAGAAATGTCCAGGAACTTGCAGGTGCCTTGGTGGAAGAGTGGTAACATCTCACAGCAAGAACTGACAAATCTGGTCCAGTTCATGAGGAGAGATGCACTGCAGTACTTCAAGCAGCTAGTGCCCACCAGATACGACTGGTACTTTTGATTTTGAGCCTCCTTCATTCAGGGACACATTGTGAAACATTTTAGTTATGTCTTATGGTGTTGACTCTTTTACTGTTCATACAAATATTTACATTAAGTTTACTGAGTAAACAGTTGAAAGTCAGAGGACGTTTCTTTTTTGCGGAGTATATGTAGCATCATTTTTTTTTTATTATGCATACTGTAGACATTGTGTTACAATCTGTATATCTAATCAATGTGATTTGCTAGGTGTCATCACTAACATGAAAACAAATTTGTTTTCTCTCCTGCCTTAGTTTTGTTTTAATTTAAACTTAAGTCTCGTTCTTTAAACCAACAACAGAGCACAGTAACTTAAGTAAATAAATGTTATTTTGCAAAACAAACAGCATCGCTGTATAGTGACTCTGGTACTAATGCACCTCGTCTCGTGTTTGTGATACCTGAGGCTTTCCTGAAAAGGGATTCAACAATCTGAGGC
>NW_024381808.1:0-10278 GCF_016835505.1 Polypterus senegalus
AACCCCCCCCCCCTGCTTCCTCTTTCCCCCCTCCCCCTAGGGAAAAGTTCAGACATAAAGGGCTCCTGGCCCCAACCCATCACCACCCCCCCTTCCCCCCCCCCACCCCTCTTCCAAAGACAGGTTCAGGCATGCTAGGGTCCCTGGAAATTCAGGCATTTTCCCTATCCATACCCAGACTGAATGGCCTCCTAAGCCTCACTGCAGCACATGATGTCGGTCCCTTCTTCCTGGGACATACAAAACGGCTCCTTGGACCGATCAACTTGGCCCGTTCCCCAATATTGCTTTAGGTAAGAACCCCTGTTACATGAACAATTATTTTAAAATATCATCTACAATGTTGCTTTTCATTTGTAAACCCCCTTTATTTTATCTAAGACAAAACAGCCTTTTCCTTCCCATCTCGTGAAATCCTTTCACAGACGGTCTAGTTTAAAAGCATTCAGCGGCCGAAAGACAAGCAGTCATTTTTTAGTAGCCCGGGTGTGCGTGTTAAAAACCGTTAAAAACGCTGCCCGGCCCCCTTTTTGCAGCCTGGTTTTTTGCAGTCCCCGGCGCATCCAGGGCTGGTCATTCCCAAAGCACACGAAAGGATCTTTCTCTCTGTTCCACTGAGTCGGGCGCAGTTGAGCCGTCAGTGCATCCATATGGGTGGGCCTTGGGGTTCACCTCCCCCCCTGACAGCTCCGCTGATTCAGTCAGGGGCGTCCTTGCCGCTGGGTAACCCCCCCGTTCTTCCTTTCCCCCAAGGCTGGGTTTTTAAAAGTTGGCTTTCGATACGTGAAAAACCCGGGATAACTAGTTGCTAAAAGCCCTTTTAAAAAATCCACGTTAAATAAGATGCAGCGTTCCTTATAATTCCCGTTGGGGGCGTCACATGCAAAAGTTAATATATTTTAATTTTTTTAAAAATCGATTAAAAAACCCTTTTTCTCCCCTTTAATCCCCCCCTCATGAAGGGCGTTTATTTTTTTCTAAAAGTTTAATGCCTTAATCGGCGGATATCTCGGGCTGTGGTCTTTGGGTGGTGCCTTCCGAAGTTAGGCTGGCTCGGGGCGTTATGCCAACCTCGGGGCAAAACAGAATCGTCTGTTTAATAAATCTACCATTCGGGGAATTTTTAAATCAAATTTCCCGGAAAATTTGGGGGGAAAAATTTTTAAAGGTAAAAAGGTCTTGCGAATAAATACAGATGTTTAAACAAATCTTTACAAATTCCTGATTTTTTTTTGGCGTCCGGGTGGTCCTGACCGGACAAAGGGCCTTTCACGGATGCCGATTAAAAGTTGGGGCACTTTCCCAAAACCCCCCTTTTGGGTCTAAAAAAGGGGTTTCAGACTGGTCCATTACTCAGCGGCTTAAATACTGAAAGGACACGAATCCCCGGGAACACAAGGATCGGTATGGCATATTTTGATTATTATTCAAAAAAGTATGTTTTAGAAAGCGGATGGATAAACCCCTTATTTTTTATTCTTACTATGAATAATTTAAAGTTTATTCCCAAGTCGTGCGTGTCGTGGGGCGTGTTGGCGCATGGGCGTATAAAAAAAAATTTAAAGCTTTTTTCCATCTACCCGTTCGCGATTAATTACAAATTCATAGGACTGGAACAAACAATATTAGCTTTTCATCCAAAAAGGGGCTTTACAATCAAGAGTTTTGCCCCGGGTCTGAAAAAATTCAAACAAACCTCTTCTCGAGAATCTCAGGCTGGTTTAAACCCGGGGGGGTTTTTATCAGCGGGGGGAAAAAGGGGTCAGTATTCTGAACTTCTCAGAAGGGCCCCGTTGTAAACCCTCTCTTGGTGGGGCACGTAGGGGGGAATTCTGCCCAGGGTCCGCATTTTTTTTAAAAGTCGGATAAGAAACATTTTAATTTTAAAACCTCTTTTGTTAAAACCGGGGGGGCAGCCCCCAATGATAGCGGGACCCGGGACCCCCTCAGGCGAATGCCAAAACATAAGGCAACTGTTTTTTCATTCTTTTTGCTAAATGAAAAAATTTTTTATCACGATAGTGCCCAAAGGCGGGTGTTTTTTTAGGCGTCGCAGAATAAAATTAAGTTTTTTTTAAAAAAGTAATCCCCCCCTGCAAAAGAGACAGTTTCCCCGTGTGTTTTGGATTTGCTGCGGTCGTGAATTTTAATTTTTCCTTAGATCATTTCTATAACGGGAGCCTTTTGACAAAAAAAACTCTGTAAATACACTTGTGCAAAAAAGGGGATTTTTGAAACGGGTTTCTCCTTAAACAGATTACTCACCTTAGCCCAGTTTTGCGTGCATGAAAAGCACTCACTGTTGTTACACTAGCACAAAATTGATATTTTCTGTCTACTAAAAAAACAAAAATTATTTCTATTCACAGGTGATAACTGGGAAAACTTTTTCACTTTTTTTTAATTTAAAAAAGTTAAACAGAAAGCTCAATTATGATTTTTGTTTTGTCTCTGGGGGTCCTAGGGTAACTTTTTTCCCCTTTATATTTTATGTAAACCTTAAAAAATATTCTTCCCAAAAATAGTTCATCACTTCCCAATTCCTTAATTTAAAAAAGACAGAGTGACTCCACAGACAAGAAAAGTATTATAGGTCAAATACACAGAGCCATAAAAAAAAGCACTGACGCCACACAACCTGGTATTGCAGATGTTTTTTTTTACGGAAAAAAAAAAAAAAAAAACATTTTTAGTAGTCCGTTAAAATGACCAGTTCTTTAACATGAAAATAAACATCTTTAGAAAATAAATCTTAAAAGCATCTTTGTAAGGACCGTTTTTAAAACATAAAAAAAACCCTTGTTTAAAAGAGTTCCCCTTTTTTCCAGCAGTTTTCTTGACTGAACTCTTTTAAATGATAATACCCATATAAATCCCAAAGGAACTGGGTAGGAACTGGAGACATCTGATATCTTTTTCATATTTTTTTTTGGAACAGGTTTTCATAACAGTTTTAACCGGCCCCCTTCTTTTTTTGAAGTAACCATTTTACCAATATGCCCTTTTTTTAAAATTAATGATATACCATAGATGCATATTTTATTATAATTATTAACTTTTATAACTTTTATCTAACTCAATTTTTTTTTTTCTAGTATCAGAATGTAGTTCAAGTTATTTTTTTTTCGGTTCAATGGTATTTTCATATTTGATTCTTTGTTTTCACATCTTGAGCCCCCTTTTTTGTTTTCCCCCTGGGGGCCCCCCCGTTTAGAACTCGGTTGTAGGGGATTTTTTTGTAAAAATCTTACTTCAATAAATTGTTTCCTTGGGTTATTAAACCCGTTCCCGTTTTTCCATTTTTTTAAATTGTATTTAGTCTCTTTTTTTATTTACTAAACTTTTTTTTTTGAATGAAAACAGTTATCTTTTGGGCTTTAATTTAAAACGCATTTTCATCAACAGGCTATAATCCTTTGGTACAGGATGCTTTGTATAATACAAAGTTTTAAAATTCTGTTAATGCTTGGTAATACCTTCCATTTTACATAAATTAAACCCCCGAAAAAAAGAATGGTTTTAGTGGGTTTAAAGGGCCTGTCCCTACGGGGCCCGATATTAGTATACTGGACCGTTAAAATCAGGATGGACATTTTTTAGTAAATAGTTACATAATATTATATTGTTTACGGTTAAAAATTTTTACTAAAACTTTGTGGTTTATTCTTTTTTTTAGTTAGCCCAGGTTACATGGACAGTATCATTAAAAACCCTTTTTTCCCCCTCTGTTTGTGAAAAAGCCCCCTTGTTTTTTGGTAGCATTCAGGGTGAAGGGAATGTAATTTTTAAACTGTGTTTCCCAAGAGTCAACAAGTGTCTGCAAACGTTTTGAATCAGTCAAAGGACCAGGGTTTGTGCAGGGATCATAGTCGGGGGCAGGTTAAGCTAGACATTATTTTCCCAAAAAGTAACATTGACTCGCCCATATCCAAATAAAGATAGTAAAACTAAAATTTTTAAAAATCTAAGTCACAGGGGGTTAAAAAACATAATTAGCCGGATCAAAAAGGGGGATCCCCCCAAAATCACAGCCCCTACCAAGAACCTCGTTTTCGGGGGATATTATCACTAAACTGTACCCCTTTTACCAGTTCCCGGGGTTAAAGAGTTGGGGAAAAAACTTTTTTTAACATCTCTGTATGGGTTTTAAAATGGCGGTTATTGTTAATCTTATCTAAACTAAAAGTCAGGTTTGTTTCCTCCTGTTCGGAAGAACTTTTTGGGGTTTTAGAATATGAACTAGACTGGAAAGGACTTTTTAATCCTAAATAAATAAATAGTTAATTTAAAAAATTAAAAAAAATGGATTTAAAAAGGGGGAGTTATTACAATTTGAAAAACTCTGTGATGATAAAAACATTGATAGGTGAAAAACCCAACAAAAAAAACCTTTTGAAATAAAAAAACTTTTTGACATGATTGGAATGTTGAATATTTTTAAAAGGTTCTTTTTTAATAAAAACTTAAAAGGAAAATTAAAAAATAATAAATAGAAAACCAGTAAAACACAAAATATATTTAATGATATAATTGTTTAAGTATTATAAAAACACGGGATCTATTTATAAGGATTATTTAATTTAGTTAAAACAAAATAAAGGTTGCATTTTGTTTTAAATTAACAATAGTTTGATCGCTTTTAGAATGCAAGACAAACCTATACATTAATAACAAATATGGGATGCAATGGGATATCTCGGATCTCTGTTTTATTTTTAATCTTTTGACGGGAATAAAACCCCTATTTAAAAATGAACGGGGAAAACACAACTAAATAGATTTTAAAGATATTTTAAAATATGGACCTGTACTAACCCATGAACCCCGCAAACTAAAGGGTTTCCCTTAAATTTGAATTTCCAGGTGCTATGGATTTTAATTTAAAAAAGATTCAGTCTTTTTTTTAATGGGTCCTATAAGGGAGATCAAACCCCTTTTCCACAGTGTTCCCAAACATAGGACGTTTTAAAAATTTCCCTAGGGTTTTTTAGAAGGAAAAGGACAAGTCCCTTTTGTTTTGTATTCTCTTTTCTGTTTTAAATATTCACAATGACCATAGTCGAGACAGGTTTTTTTTTCAGAAACATTTCCACAGACCAAAAAGGGGACATCCCTCAAAATGTTCGCCGGGAGGAAACAGGCCGTGGGGTGGGAATCTCTTTTAAAGTCTTTCCCCAAGCGGCCTGGATTTGGGGGCAAAAACTTTTTTGCGGCGTTTTTTGACGGGTTTAACAATCAACATCTCTCCGGGCCCCGATCGGCCCGGGTGGTCTGGACCCGGCGGCCACCTCGTGGCCTGTTTTTACCTGGGGCTTCGTCCCATCGTCTCGACTAACAGCCCTCAGACCCCTTCTTGGCCAGACCTTCTTTTCCTTGAACTGACCAGATCTGGATCCGGCCTCGGTACCACCCTGGTATTATTGGTGGATCTTTCCTGGAGAACAGCGCGGGACCACATTTTGTTCTGTAAGATGTTCCAGGGGGGTCCCCAAAATGGAATGTTCGGGCGGATGACCTGGTCAGGGGAGCCCCTTTGGAACTATCACCCAAGGATGGGATTGGCAGTCTGGCCCGAACAAATGCGGACCCGTTGAACATTTTAAAAGGGTCTGAAGCTGTTCAAGTTTGATTCGGTCTGCGGATATAATCGCATAGGCACCCAAAAGTACCGGGCAGGGATGAATAGCCAACCCAGCCAGACCCGGCCTGGGGTCTGTTTGCCCACCCCGGGTCAGCAGCAGCCGCAGCTGTCTTTTTCCCCAAACGTGGCTCGGGCCAGTCATAAAAAACTCTGTGCTGCTTCAACATCTTTCTACCACCAGATTCGCCTTTGACAAAGTGCTTCGGGTCGGAAAAAAGAACATTCTTTAAGTCGATTTACAAAAACCCTTTCTAACATGGGCGCTCTTACTCAAAATACCAAATAAGGGGACTTTCTCTAAAAACCCTTTTATGGGCCTAATGGTCTGATGGACCTTTAAAAGGGTTTTTTGGGTTCGGCTTGGAAAATGGATAAATTCTGAACTGAATTACCCATGAGATCACCCGTTTTGTCTGCTTTTAATCCGCTGTTTATTGTAATATTTTTAATTTTTGGTAAAACCTCTTTCAATTTTAATATTTTTTTTGAAAATGACCCAAAAAAGTAATTTGATTTTTTAAAATTTTAACCTAATTTCCACCGTCAAGGATGGAGTCGTTGAAAAAATTTTTATAGCCGACAAATCCGGCGGGGAAAGACTCTTTGAAAGAACTACCCCCCCGGCCTGATTGGGCCTCCTTTGTTCAAAAACATTTTGATGGATGTCTCTTATTGGGGCTTGAAATGTACTTCTGCATAAAAAAACCCAAGGTCTGGGGCTATGGTCATTGTGAATGTTAATACAGAAAAAAACAGAACACACACCCCCGCCTATCTCTTCTGAAAAACCCTAGGTGAATTTTTTAACATCATGTCCCATGTTTTTTTTAAAAATGTGGACACAGGCTAGATCTCCGTCATATGGACCATTAAAGGGAAAGATTCTAGAATCTTTTTCACTCTCCCTTACGGATCCATAGCACCCACGGAATTCGACAAATTAAATGAAAACCCTTTAGTTTGTCAGATTCTGGGTTGTGCACAGGTCCATATTTTAAAATATCTTCAATTTATCTATTTAGTTAGCGTTGGGCTGTTCTTTTTAATATAGGTGGTACTTCCCTGTCAAAAATTTAAAAAAAACAGGATCCCAGATACTCCTATTTCATCCAAAAATTTTTTTATTAATGTTTTGGTTTGTCTTCATTCTAATTCTTAAGCGGGTATAAACAGTTTAAATTTTAAAGCAAAATCAACCCCATCATTTTTTTTATAACTAAATTTAAAAAATCCTTTTAAATAGATCGGTGCTTGATAATACTTAACACTAATTGATATCATTAAATTACTTCTGTGTTTTTTTGGGTTTACTATTTTTTTTTTTTAATTTCCTTTTTAAATTTTTTAAAAAAAGAACTCTTTAAAAACATATTCAGACTATTCAATCCCCTGTCAAAAAGCTTATTTTTTTCAAAGGTTTCTTTTTTGCTGGTTTGTCACCTATCAATTTTTTATACATCACAGCAGTTTTTAAATTGTAATAACTCCTTTATAAATCCCTTTTCATGTAATTTTTCATAATTAACTATTTATTTATTTAGGCATAAATGTCCTTACCCGTCTAGTTCATTTTAAACTCCCAAAATTTTTTTTCTTCCTGAATCAGGAGGAACACAAACCTGACTTTTTGTTCCAGATAAATTCAACAATAACGGCTCGTTAATTTCCTCTATGAATGAAAAAGTTTTTTCCCCAACTCTTTGCAACCCGTGGAACTGGTAAACGTGCGTTTTCTGATAATATACCTCAAAAAGTAGGTTCTGTTGTAGTGTGCTGTGATTTTGGGGGTGATCCTTGTTGTGGTCAATTTGTTTTTAATCTCCTCTGTGACTTAGTATTTAAATTTTAGTTTTCTTCTTATATTTGTGATATGGGTCAATGTTACATTTTTGGGAAAAATAATGTCTGCAACTCTGCCCCCGACTGTCCTGCACAAAACCCCGGTCCTTTGACTCTATTCAAAACGTTTGCAGACATTTTTGACTCTTGGAATCACATTTAAACTTCCCTTCACCCTGAATGCTACCAAAAAAAGGGTGCTTTTAAAAAAGAGGGGGAAAAACGTTTTTAATGATAGCTGTTTCCCCATAACAAAAAAAAAATAAACCCCAAAGTTTTTTTAAAATTTAACCCTTTTAAACAAAAATTTTGTAACATTTACTAAAAAAGTCATCCAATTCCTAGCGTGTAGAAAGAATCCTTCCCCCTTTTTCCCGGCTTATAACCTATATCCTTTTATTTTAGGGCAAAACTATGTAAATGGAAAAAGGGTTTTACAACAAATTTTAAAACTTTTTTTTTCAAACTTAAATAAAAGTGTTTAAACCTTTTGAAAAAATGGGTTTTTTAAATTAAACCTGAACAAAATCTGTTTTTCTATTAAAATATAAAATTTTAGTAAATGGGCTAAATCAATTTTAAAAAAAGGAAAAATGACGGTAAAAACCAAGGAAATCTTTTGTTAAATGCAAGGTGAAAAAAAATCCCCCGGTTCTCCTGGGGATGGCCCCCGGGTGGGTAAAAAAGGGTCTTTTGAAGATGTGAAAAAAGAATCAAATTAAATCTCTATTGCCCCAAATCTTTTAACTTTTCTGAAAAAAAAATAAATAAATTTGGGTTAGTGTTTTAAAAGTTAAGAATTAAATAAAAAATTTTGGATATTTAATTTTTAAAAGGGGCAAGGGGAAATGGCCTTTAAAAAAACGTTTAAAACGTTAAAAACGTTTTAAAACTCGTTACCAAAAAAAATTATGAAGCAATTTCGTTTTTAAGTTCCTTTAGGGGCCGCATTTCATTTTAAAACGGAAAAAAAAAAAAAAAAAAAAAAAAAAAAAAAAAAAAAAAAAAAAAAAAAAAAAAAAAAAAAAAAAAAAAAAAAAAAAAAAAAAAAAAAAAAAAAAAAAAAAAAAAAAAAAAAAAAAAAAAAAAAAAAAAAAAAAAAAAAAAAAAAAAAAAAAAATTTTTTTTTTTTTTTTTTTTTTTTTTTTTTTTTTTTTTTTTTTTTTTGTTTTTTTTTTTTTTTTTTTTTTTTTTTTTTTTTTTTTTTTTTTTTTTTTTTTTTTTTTTTTTTTTTTTTTTTTTTTTTTTTTTTTTTTTTTTTTTTTTTTTTTTTTTGGGCAAGGTTAAGAAAGGGCCCCAAAATCTCCCCGGGGTTTTTTTTTCCCCTTTTTCAGGGGGAATTTTGGTTGGGTTTACGGGGATTTTTCATTTGAAAATTTTCCCCTTAAAAATTTTTCGTTATTTTTTTGGGGAAATTTGGGGAAGTATGCTTTTTGGAAGAATATGTTTGGTCTACATAGAGTAAAAAAGGGGGCCGGTCACCCTAGGACCCTACTGACAAAAAAAAAATCAATTGAGCTTTTTTTAAATTTTTTTAATTAAAATATGAAAATGTTTTCCAGTTATACCTTTTTAATAGGAAAAATTTTTATTTTTTTGAGTGAAAAAAAATTAAATTTTGTGCTAGTTTTAAAAATGAGTTTTTTACATCTAAAAATGGCTAAGGAGTAATCTGTCTTAAGGTGAAACCTGCTTTCTTAAATCCCGTTTAATGCACAAGGTATTTAATTTTCCTTTGTAAAAAGGGCCCCCCCTTGTTATAGAAATGATTAGGAAAAAATTAAAATCATCACGACGAGCAAATCCTAAAACAACGTAACTTTTTTTAAATTTGGGGGATTATTTTTAAAATAATTTAATTTATTACCCCCCGGGTCAAAATCCCCCGGGCCTTTTGAAATATTCCGTAAAAATAATTATTTTTCATTTAGCGAAATGAAAAAAAAATTCCTTATGTCAAATGGCATTCCCGATATATGCTCCTGGACCCCGTTCATCATTGGGTTCTCAACGGGAAAAAAGATTTTAAAAAAAGTTTGTTTAATCCCAGTTTTTAAAATGCGGACCTGGTAGACATTCCCCTGTTAACCCCGATTCGGAAGGCATTTCCAAACGGGCCCCTTCTTTGAAGTTCAGAATACGCCCCTTTCGCCAGGCTGATACCAACCGGCCTGGTTTTTTAAAAATCCTGAATTCTCGAAAAAGGGGTCGTTTAAATTTTCGGCGCGGGAAAAAAAAACTACTTGATTGTAAAGCCCTTTTTGAAAAACAATATTGTTTGCTTCAGCCCCCGAATTTGTTTAAAAAATTTTGCGCAGATAGAGGGATATAAATGCTAATCTTATATTATCGGGCGCCATTTACCCGGATTTAAAAACCGCTTGGTAATAAACTTGGAAATTTTCATAGTAAAAATAAAATATAAAAGGCATCCATCCGTTTTTTAAAAACATACTTTTTTTATAATAATAAAAATGCCATACCCGGATCCGATTTTCCCCGAGGTTGTTTCCCTTTTTGTAGGGGCCGCTGAATTTCCCCCAAAAATTTTTAGCCCAAAATTTTTTTAAAGTCCCTGGCTTTTGGCATCCATTTAAAGGGGTCGGGTTTTAGGAATTTGGGGGTTTTTAAAATCGAATTTGGTTAAAGATTTTTTCCCCTTTTTTCCCTAAAATTTTTCCCCTTTTAAAATTTTTTTTTTAAAATTGGGTTTTGGAATTTGATTAATAATTCCCGTTGTTCGGTAGTTTAAAACGCCACTTTTTCCCAAGGGAAAGGGCTCCGTCCAGCCAGCCCAA
>NW_024381809.1:0-14517 GCF_016835505.1 Polypterus senegalus
CACTTTATTCGGGAAACTAAAATGGCCTTCTTGTCGTAGATGAAGCGCAGATTTCCTGAAGCGGTGTCCCGCTCTCCGGGGGGATTGGGTACTAACGCGGACCTCCCTTTCCATTTTCAGGTAATCCTCCAATGTGAGCTATCCATCTGCACTCCCGAGGGCCCTTGCTCCCCTTTGCTCTCAGCGGCGGGATGTAGCGGACCGTGGTCGAGAGTCTGTACTTTAGCCCATCTGACCCAGGTCCTGTCTCTAGTAGCCCGTTATCTCGAACTAGGGCTTGCTGATGCGCGGCTGGATGTAGCTTTAATCCCGATTCTTCCGGACCCCTTCTTTTTGGGATGTTTATATGTTTTTTCCCTATACTGTCGGTCCTCTCGGGTTGAATAAATCAGGATATCTCAGAATAATAAGCAAATAATATGAAAAATAGCACCACTGCTAAGCGGGCTCCACTGGCGTCCATCTCGCGCCGGACGAGACCAAAATTGTGTTTAAATCCAGACCTGGATAGGGTCTTCAACTAAGTGACATTAACATATAATACTACAAACATAACTCACGGGTTTTGTAATGGATTATATTTATCAGACCATAGATATGGAGATTTGATCTTGGACCTTCAATCCTCTGTCCTACGTTTGTTTCATGGCTGGCATCTTAACCCCTCTAATTAGCTGATAAGCATTGCACAGAATTCATCTCTGAGCAACTGATTATTTTAGAGACAAATTCATCCTCAAGTCTCTGCAGGAGTACTCTGGAAACTCGAAAGCCTTTTTAAGAGAACAGATTATTTTATATCTTCCAACAAAATAAACTGGAAACCAAAAAGGGCTCAAGGTAATAGCGAAATCACAAGGGGATGATTAAGAATATCTCAGGGGCTCCACATTAGGCACTTTATAAGCAAAGACAGTTTTGACATCGGGTTAACCTTTGACAACAAAACAAATGGAACAGATCATGTTTAAATTGTGACATTTTTACAATGAACATGGAGAAGGCTAATAACATGTTAGCTCAACAAATCCATAAGCAGGAAGTTCACACCCAATAACAAAATTACAGATGGAGATAAAATTATTGACAATACAAACATAACCCACATTTTTAAAGGTATACAATAAAGCCATAATATTCTACTCAGTTTAAGGAATATACGACACAATCTAATTCGTTTTTGACACATTACAAATACCACTGCTACATACTCATAGTGCAAAGAAAGCAGACAAACCTCCAACACCTCAATAATGTGATTTCCCTTGGGATTAATAAAGTATCTATCTATCTAACACTCTCAAATTACTAGTTCCTATAAACTGACACAAAAGTGGGAAAGCAGCAGGCCCTGATGGCCCCCAGTGGGATTTTATAAAAAAACTTTCAAAATCTAAGCTCCACTTTTTTTTTAAAGATTTACAGAAACTAGAGCAACACAACACTCTCAAATTACTATTTCCCATATAAGCTGACACAAAGGGGGAAAGCAGCAGACCCTGATATATATATATATATATATATATATACTGCTCAAAAGAATTAAAGGAACACTTTTAATCAGAGTATAGCATAAAGTCAATGAAACTTATGGGATATTAATCTGGTCAGTTAAGTAGCAGAGGGGTTGTTAATCAGTTTCAGCTGCTGTGGTGTTAATGAAATTAACAACAGATGCACTAGAGAGGCAACAATGAGATGACCCCCAAAACAGGAATGGTTTAACAGGTGGAGGCCACTGACATTTTCCCCTCCTCATCTTTTCTGACTGTTTCTTCACTAGTTTTGCATTTGGCTACAGTCAGTGTCACTACTGGTAGCATGAGGCGATACCTGGACCCTACAGAGGTTGCACAGGTAGTCCAACTTCTCCAGGATGGCACATCAATGCGTGTCATTGCCAGAAGGTTTGCCGTGTCTCCTGCACAGTCTCAAGGGCATGGAGGAGATTCTAGGAGACAAGCAGTTACTCTAGGAGAGCTGGAGAGGGCCATAGAAGGTCCATAACCCATCAGCAGGACCAGTATCTGCTCCTTTGGGCAGGAGGAACAGGATGAGCACTGCCAGAGCCCTACAAAATGACCTCCAGCAGGCCACTGGTGTGAATGTCTCTGACCAAACAACCAGAAAGACTTCATGAGGGTGACCCAAGGGCCCCATGTCCTCTAATGGGCCCTGAGCTCACTGCCCAGCAGCATGCAGCTCGATTGGCATTAGCCATAGAATACCAGAATTGGCAGATGCACCACTGGTGCCCTGTGCTTTACAGATGAGAGCAGGTTCACCCTGAGCACGTGACAGAAGTGAAAGGGTCTGGAGAAGCCATGGAGAACATTATGCTGCCTGTAACATCATTCAGCATGAGCAGTTTGGTGGTGGGTTAATGATTGTCTGGGGAGGCATATCCATGGAGGTCACACAGACCGCTACAGGCTTGACAAAGGCACCTTGGCTGCCATTAGGTATCAGGATGAAATCCTTGGACCCATTGTCAGACCCTATGCTGGTACAGTGGCTCCTGGTGCACGACAATTCCTGGCCTCATGTGGTGAGAGTATGCAGGCAGTTCCTGGAGGATGAAGGAATTGATACCATTGACTGGCCACCACACTTTCCTGACCTAAATCCAATAGAACACCTCTGGGACATTATGTTTTGGTCCATCCAATGCCACCAGGTTGCACCTCAGACTGTCCAGGAGCTCAGTGATGCCCTGGTCCAGATCTGGGAGGAGATCCCCACAACACCATCTGTCATCTCATTAGAAGCATGCACCGCGATGTTGTCAGGCATGTATACAAGAACACAGGGGCCATACAAAGTGCTGCGTACAATTTTGAGTTGCTGCAAATAAATTTTGGCAAAATGGACTAGCCTGCCACATAATTTTTCACTCTGATTTTTGGGGCGTCTTTGAATTCAGGGCTCTGTAGGTTGATCATTTTCATTTCCATCAAGCGATGTGGCATCCTTTAGTTCCTAACACATTACCCAGTCTATATCAGTATAGATATCCAGGAGGATTTCTTTTTCCCATTGAGATCTGATGTGTTTTCAAAGTGTTCCTTTAATTTTTGAGCAGTTTATATATATATATAGGTTTTCTGTCATATATATATATATATATATATATATATATATATATATATATATATATATATATATATATATATATATATATACACATATACAGTCTTTGGGTGCGAGCAACTGACTGTTGCTGGAATGCCAAAAATCAATGAAGGAAAAATGAAAAACATTATTTTGTACAAAATCTTAATTTATTTTATCCATTCCTAAATAATTAAATTGGGAGGCTATTTCATTATCAATTATGCAGCTGCTTGTTAAAGCGGATGACTCCAGCTCTTCGTGCAAGTGTTAGTGGATATTATGAACTATCGTTTCTTTCAAGTTCTATTTAAATTTTAAATAGAAGGAATTTTTATTAAGTCAACAGAATATTATTCCAGAATAAATCAACTCAAACCTTAAATAACTTATATTTTGCTCTCCATAAAATATATCCTGTCTAAATTATACAAGTTAGAAATAAAGTAAGCGTTAAAAGAACAAAGATTCAAATTTCTTTACTCTTATGTAATTTTACATAAAAATAAACTTAAATTTGAAATATCCCAAAAGATTTTGCTCTCCATAAAATATATCCTGTCAAATTATACAAATTCAAATATAACATGCTGCATATAAAACCTGAAATATCAATAAAATTTGTTCTTTTCAGCAATAACAAATCAAATCATTCAGTTGTCTTTGGTCATATGTCATGTTATTGAGCTGGACACCTGGTATCTTTTTGGCAACAAGTTCGTTTTATGTTTGGTGTGAGGTTCTGTGTTGTGGAGATTGTCGGATGGACAGAGGTGCTCATCATTGAGGGCGACTCCTGTGTGCTGTTTTGTTAGTCTTCATGACTGAGAAGAGCTTCTCACACAGATATGTGCTGCCAAACATGCACAAGGTTGAGCCACATGTATCGAAGCTGGAGCATTTCTGGAATGGAGTGAATAAACTGTGCGGGCACTGCAGTATCATACTTTGCCTTCAGTGTGCTATTACACTGCAGCTCAATGACCTCCATCTGAATCTGCACAGGTGCAGTTCCACATCGACGGCAAATTTCCTAAGGAGGTATTCCAAAGTGTCATGAAATAGTTGTATCAATTTCTTGATTCAGGAGACTGAGATCTGAACTCCATGTCCTATACTCACATTGTGACTTGTAGGTAACAGAAAAGTTGTGCAATTTCTTGTTTTTTTTTTCTTCAAGCGACATGAGTTGGACGAATCTTCATTAATACAAGTTACTGTCTTTGAGTGGAAACAATTGGACCCTAAATCAGCAGGTTTGGAGAGGTGCTTATCCTGCTTAAAACATACAAACATACAAATGCAATACAATTGGTCAAAACCATTTAAGCAACCTTGCTCTGCTGGCCATTGAGAGGAAAGTGGTCAATCTCTGGAAAAGATTCCCAGACAGACATACATACATACACACACACATATACATCCAGTCAAACATTTTAGAACACCTCAGCTTTTCAAATTTAATCAGCTGAAATGCAATAAATTGCCTAAAATGGTGAAAAGGTACATAAAACTCCACAGGTTTAAATTTTAAAGTTACGTTAGCAAAAAATGAAAAAGGAAATGTCAGAATATTACAAATGGGCCTTCTTCAGGGGAACAATAGGCTACAACCTACAAAATCTTCTGCAGCAATTAAAGTAAATTAAGCCTTGCAAGCTGAAGCAAACAATTTCAGAGGTGCCCCAACTTCTGCTGATTATTTAAAACCTCTGTTTGTCTTAAAGCAGAGTTGGAACAGAGCGGTGTTACTACACTCTCTGCAAAACTACTCGGACATTATTACACTGCCATAGAACAAATAAACAATGGCAAATAAAATTGAGATATTTCTGCAGATACAATGCACAAGCACAGAGCATGTAAATATTCTCTGTATTCATGAGAATATTAAGGAGTATGAAACTTTAAAGTTTGGACTGGCACTGGTATTGGCATTTCATGTTGGACTCTTCACCCTGGCCTTTCTTAGTTAGGAAGAGGAATGCCATATTCCTGTGTTCTTGGCCACCTGCAAAGCACCTCTTTGAGTACAAAGGCAGGGTCTCCAGCTGCCAGGGTCTATCAGGAAGCCAGCTTGGAGATTAAACTGGATTTCTCCAATGAGAATGAGTATGATCTCTCACCCAATTTTCCTGGACAGCTGGAGACTCTTTGCAACAGGCGCTTGCACCTTCAACCTTCTCAGATGAGGCTGCTGCTCGGGACTCTGGGGAAACTCCACACTTTTAATTAGAATGGCTTCTTGATCAGACTGACTGAACAGTTGGTGGTCCCAAGCGTTTACAGAGAGACAGTGTTGAAAATTGCCCACACACACTTCTTGGGGTGGGAAGATGAGGGATTGCATTTGAAACAGTATTATAGGCTGAATATGGGCAGAGATATGAGGCAGATTTATAAATTTTAAATTGACTGTCAAGTTGTTTCTGCCCATAGATCCACTAGGGCTCCCCCTTTGGTGATGCCTATTTTGGATGTCCCTTCCAGAGAGTTGGTTTAGACATTGTTGGTCCACTTCCTAAGAGTAAGAATGGTTATCAGTATATGCTTATGTTGGTTGATACGAAACAAGATATCCCAAGGTGGCTGCTTTGCAGAAGGATAACGCACAGGCCTTGCAAAGGTGCTTTTGGAGTTTATCATCTATTGGCATTTCCACGAGATTTTAACTGACCAGTGTATGCCCTTTACCTCCTGTGTAATAAAACATCTATGTAAGACCCTACAAATAAATAATTGAGCACACTATTTATCATCCTCAAGCGAATGGCCTGACTTAATGCGTTTTACCGTATTTTGTTTGGATACACACATTCTTGACAGAATGCAAGTCTTGTTTCACTATGGCTTACAAAATCTGTTTAACATTTTCACCTAGGATTAACAGAGTTTACAAATTTCTGCTAATGCCACAACATAGTAGTGGGCAGTGATGTGTTTCACAGTCTAGTTTACAGAGTCTCATGAGAAGGAAGAGGAGTGCAAAAGGAGGCAAACATATATTGCAGAAGACAAAACTGCAGTTTTAAACTGCCTGATAGAAAATTTTAAGCAAATGGCCCAATGACTTTTGGTGATGTGATCGAAAGTGTGAGCAAAGATAAACTCTACACCGTCAACCAGTATAAAGTAAAAGAATTTGTCAGTTATACATTAACAAGGCATGTAGATGACACTTTTAAGCGGTTTGGTACCAAGGATGTACACTTTCTGCTAAGGATGCTCAGATTGGTTAGTTTTAGGGCTGAAGTGATAACAGATTTCATAAATTGTTTGAATGCAATATGAAGTCCATTTTTATATATCCTTTTACATTTACTTTACATTATGACATTAAGCTTCTTATTTTGTTGTTATATTAAAGTGGTATTTTATAAACAAACTACAGACTAAGGTATTACCTCAGGGCTGTACTACTTTGCATAAGGAGCACTATACCAAAAAAAGTTTTACAAAGACCTAATTACTAATCACCAATCAAGTAAGTTGATTGAAAACCACCAATTTAGATTGATAGATTAATGATCAACATCACTATTTTCAATGTACAATACAAAAATACATGAGTTACAGTGCGGTCATAAAATTAGAATATCATGACAAAGTTGATTTATTTCAGTAATTCCATTCAAAAACTGAAACTTATATATTAGATTCATTCTTTACACACAGACTGATGTATTTCAAATGTTTATTCTTTGAATTTTGATGATTAAAACTGACAACTATGAAAGTCCCAAATTCATTATCTAGGAAAATTAGAATATTGTAGAAAAGGTTCAATATTGAAGACACCTGGTGACACTCTAATCAGCTAATTAACTCAAAACACTGCAAAAGCCTTTAAATTCTCTCAGTCTAGTTCTGTAGGCGCAAACAATCATGGGGAAGACTGCTGACTTGACAGTTGTCAGGCGACCATTGACACCTTACGGAGGCAAGACACAAGGTCATTCTAAGCGTGGCTGTTCAAGAGCTCTGTGTCAACA
Source organism: Polypterus senegalus (assembly GCF_016835505.1). Lineage (NCBI taxonomy): Eukaryota > Metazoa > Chordata > Cladistia > Polypteriformes > Polypteridae > Polypterus > Polypterus senegalus. Next base: position 7,104 of record NW_024381809.1, read on the forward strand.
CATTAATAGAAGGAGAGTGGACTGCAGCTGGAGTCATGCTTAAAACCCCACAGGCGTATCAAGACATGGCAGCTGCTTCTTTAAGCCACTCTTAAACAAGAGACAGTGTCAAGGCGTCTCTGGGCTAAAGACAAAACTGCTTGTGTGGTCCAAGTTGTCTCTGATGGAGTAAATTTTGCATTTCCTTTGGAAATCAAGGTCCCAAGTCTGGAGGAAGAGAGAGAGGCACAAATTCCGTTGCTTGAGGTCAGTGTAAGTTTCCACAGTCAGTGATGGTTTGGGGTGCCATTCATCTGATGGTGTTGGTCCATTGTGTTTTCTGAGGTCCAAGGTTAATGCAGCCATCTACCAGGAAGTTTTAGACCCCTTCATGCTTCCTGCTGCTGGCGAATTTTAGGGAGATGAAAGATTTAATTTTCCAACAGGACCTGGCACCTGCACACAGTGCCAAAGCTACCAGTATTTGGGTTTTTAAAGACCATGGTATCCCTGTTCTTGATTGGCCAGCAAACTCGCCTGACCTTAATCCCATAGAAAATCTATGGGGTACTGTGAAGGGAAGCATATCAGACCCAAAAATTCAGAAGAGCTGAAGGCCTATCAGAGCAACATTGGCTCTCTGGGGACCTGAGCAGTGCCACAGACTGATCGACTCCATCCACCCCCGCATTGCTGCAGTAATCCAGGCCAAAGGGGGCTCCAACTAAGTATTGAGTGCTGTACATGCCCCTATTTTCTGTTTCCTTACCTTTCAGTTGGCCAACATTTCTAAAAATCTTTTTTTGCATTGGTCTTAATGGATATTCTAATTTTCGAAATACTGAATTTGGGACTTTCATTGGTTGTCAGTTATAATCATCAAAATTAAAAAAATAAACATTAGAACTACACCAGTCTTTGTGTAATGAATGAATCTAATATCAAGTTTCACTTTTTGAATGGAATTACTGAAATAAATCAACTTTGTCATGATATTCTAATTTATAGCACCTGTATTTTTATAATTAAGAAATATGTACTTGGCAATTAGTTACATTTTAATGTATTTTGTTTCTCACTGTTGTATAAAACTACACCTAAATAATTCACTAGCTAAGTTTGTTTTGATCCCTACCCATGAAAGATCAATGTACAGCACATTGGAAATGATTAAAATCATAAGCAGGTAAAAACAAGCCAAAAGGGGAATAAGTCCATCCAGGTAATTTATTCAAATTATTTTTTGCATTTACAGTTGAACAATGAAAGGACAGAAAACTTTACGAAAGAGTCCATCAGAATAAAAGTACAAAACAGAATTACAGATTTCACTAGTGTTTCTTTGTTCTTTAATTGCTCCTTTAGCATTAAATTTATAACAATTGATTTTTTATGTGGAAATATACTGTATACTTTTCATAAATGCAATTCTGATAAAAGTTTAGTGTGTTAAAACAGAACCATTTAATTCAAAATAGCCTTTACAAAGTTCCTGGAAGCCATCCACTAAGCTGTTTATTGTGGGGGAAAAAGCACATCCAGTGGGAAAAGCCAACACTACCACTTAAGATCATCCTTTGAAGGGGAAAACCACAAGCAAAAAAATAAATAAATAATTTTTTTTAAAAATTTTTATTAGATAGAGATAGATATAGATGTATACTGTAGATATGTACATCCGTTGTTTTTTTTTGGAAGTGATGGCCAAGGCCCAGTTTAGTTATTATATGGCTGATCCTTCATATGTTTGGACTCTTAACTTTCGGAAATAATAATTTAACCATATTTTAGAAAAAACAAATGCATTCACTTTGGACATTGTCTATACAGATGGTTAACTGACATATTGAATATTGGTACAAGTATTGTAATAACATTTTTAGAATAACCTCTGCACTTTAACATTTTAATTATTAATTATTTAAATTTTCAAGAACATTAATAAAATGTTATAATGTTCCAAATCTTTTCTATGTCAAATAAATAAAATGTTTTATCTTGTTAATGTAAGCTCATTCATTTCATTTGTACCTAACAATTTTATCATTATTAAATTGCGTCTCAATGAGATAGCCCTTCACATGTGCTGCAGTTTTATATCGGTTTTTGTAACCTATATTGGTGCTTACAAAAACACAGGTTACAAAGCTGCTTTTAAAAAACATCATGGAAAGAAAGTGATTGGTGTCTGTGCTGATGCTTTGCATTTTTTCTTCTATAAAAAGACAGAAATGTATTGTAAATAGTAATAAATCTTTCATTATTATTTCATAGAGTTTTTGTTTGTTTTTATGTCCATGTGGCTAATTACTTATGTATGAGCACCTCCTCCTTCTCATATACCGACATGGAACTCAAAGATCAACCTGCATATTTGGCGACCAACAGAGATCTCCGTTATTATCATATATGTTTCATAAAATAAAATCTTGAAAACCTGCATTTTACTCATCTATTACACCACTAAGCTAATGCTCTGAATGCAAATGATCGCTTTATACAGTATACGGGATCCCATCTATTGTTGGTTGTTACAGCGTCCTCCCAAAAGATTATCTGGGAAAGGAAAAAAGTTCTCCTAAGCGGAATGAATTATCAGTAAATAATTCAATGAACAAGCAAAACACAAACCTGCTGTGAATAACACTTTGCGAAACTCACTGATCAACACTACTGACTGATTTTATGGGCCTTTTGGGGTATGTAATGTGTATGGAGTATTCTTTTAATATCATAAAAGTGTACACATGATCTTCATGATCCTGTGGTACAGACCTGGCAATCACCAAGCATTTGCTTGCACTGCAGTTGGAACTCTCCATTAGGGAACTATGTCAGTTTCATCACTAGCTATGAAATACTCCTTATAATACTCCCAGTCTGAATCTATTATTTCAGATTCATGACTCTGAGCTCTAACACACAGACCTGTGTTTAACTGATCATCAGAATGGTTCTCTGACCCTCAACTAACCCTATAGTGTCTGCTAACATGCATCACCACTTTTCAATTTTTCATTAAACTGCCCTGACCGAGGCCACATTTTTCTTCTGTCATGATGTTGAAGGCTGAGATGTCCTGCCAAGACAGAATTCTCCATCCCCTCCTTGACTATGACACTGGTACTTGTTGATTAGCAGAGATGTCTCTCCAAAGGCATCTTAATCTCTAGAGTTTCATATTCAATGAGAGCATAATAATTGATTTTGCAACCTTCAGATCTATTTAACTTAGTTCTGAAACAAGAAACATAAGCTATAAAACAAAATTCTTGAAACATATAATTACATATTTTTAGGAGCTCATTTTGGTCAATTACAAAATCAGCATGACAGAATACTTTTTACAGTTTCTGACTCAAACCGCTTTGATCACGTACAGATTTTTTAATACAGGGTGAGCAAAAAAAATATCACATTTCAAATGTTTATTCACAAGGGCTACAAGATAAAATAAATTTCATTTATGCACAAGAAGAGGTACACATTTTGCCTGTCTATATTTTGTACCTCTCTTTTAGAAAAATCTAATTATTCTGATATCAATGGAGGAATACAGTTATCCATACAAAATTGTTGTGCTTTGTAAAACCATATAAATGATTTAATGGAATAAAAATTGCATATAAATGTAAAAGAATATATACCATCACTAAAATTCTTCAGACAACACTTTTGGTCAATACAAAAGATTTTACATAATGTTCTGAATTGTACTTCAATAATCCAGAAAATAACTTCAAATAGTAATTCAATCATTAATATAACTTGATCACTGGATGATAAATTGGACTGGACTGCCAATACTGATGCTCTGTGTAAGAGGACAGAGCCGACTATACTTCCTTAGAAGACTGCTGTCACTGTCCTGCTGCACTGATAGACTGAGGAGATGCGTTCCTCCCCACACTATCGACTTTTCAATTCCACCGAAGTTAAATGTTAACATTATACAAAGTTATTGTCTGTTATACCTGCATTTTTATCACTCTTTAATTTAATATTGTTTTTATCAGTTTGCTGCTGCTGGTATGTGAATTTCCCTTGGGATTAATAAGTATCTATCTATCAAAGTTGCAAAGATATTCTTCAAATATCATTAAACGTCTTTGTCATACAGATGGAGGTGGTACCCAGCCAGGAAGACTGAGAAGAAAGTTGGAGGCTTGTGCCTCCTCCAGACCTCGAGGGAGAGCCGCCCTGGAGGCTTTGGGTAAAGAGCTGGGAAGCTTCGACCCTGTAGGAACCGGTGTTACCGCCAGAGGACCCCAATACCAGGAACACCCTAGACCTCAGCACTTCGCCACACCAGGAGGGGGAGGGAAAGCAGGGACACCGAGTGCTTCTGGGGAGACAGCCGGCACTTCCGCCACACTGGGGCGTGTGCGGTGGAGATTGCGGGAACACACCTGGAGCACATCCGGTGCTATTTAAAGGGGCAGCCTCCTGCAGAAGGGACAAGAGTCGGTGGAGAGGCAAAGGGCCTAGAAGAGAGAAGAGAAGGCATTGTGTTGGCCTGGACTGAGGGGTATTGGGGCTGAGTGAGCACGGACTTTTGTAAAATAGAAATGAACAATAAATGTGTGTTGGGTGACTTGGTAGCGTCTGCCTATGCGTGTCCGGGCAATGTTCACCTTGTTTAATATACTCAGTCTTATAAATATTAAATCACAGACCCACAATAACAGTTTTCTAATAATTGTTTTTAAATTGGTTATGTTAGATGGCCATATGTTTTTGCTGTTTTATTAAGGATGACAAGTCTGTCATCTCTAACATAAAAAAAAAATCGTTATAGCAGAAAAGTACAATACAAAGTAAGACTTTTACAAAAGGAAACCATTCTCTACTACAAAGACAATCAAGTAATGGTGCAAAACCCAGTGATGTCACTTGCATTCTATTCAAGATGCTGAATAACTGCTTTATTTGTGCTTTGCAGACATGGTGAAGAATTAATCAGGGGATAAGCTCACCAGATAATTGATTTACTTCTCCATGACTGAAGGTAAACACGATTCTTCCAGATACATGAACAACTAATTATAGCATGAAAGCAAACTTGAATATCAGAATAAAATAGCATTTGCTCTGACTTTAATGCTGCTTTTTACCACTATATAAGTAGATGAAGAGACAAGTGGTTCACCATTAACAAATTATCATCAAAGAGAATTAAGACAGAAACATCACAGATCTTCCATTTATTGGCAGTTTATCGTTTTCAAAAATGACCAGTTAAGAAAACAGCAAAATACTGGATGACTAGTTAATACCACTGGACTACAGTCAGATATTAATCACAGCAAAAGACAGGAGCTACAAGGACTAATGGCTGCTCTTCTAAAGACTGAATTACAATGGTGTTTAAAATGAGATCAGTAATCAATTTATTTGCAATATCAATTATTAGAATCCTACTCGACATATAAACTGCTCAAAAAAATTAAAGGAACATTTTGAAAACACATAAGATCTAAATGAGGAAAAAAAATCATGCTGGGTATCAATACTGATATGGATCTGGTAATCTGTTAGGAACAAAAGGATGCCACATCGTTTGATGGAAATTAAAATGATCCAACCTACAGAGGGTTAAAAGCAAAGACACTTGAAAACCAAAGTGAAAAATTTTATGTTAGAGCTGTCCATTTTGCTGAAATTTCATTGCAGCAACTCAAATGTACTGTGTAGTTTGCATGGCCCTATGTGCTTATATACATGCCTGACAGCGTGGGACATACTCCTAATGAGGCGGCGGATGGTGTCGGTGGGATCTCCTCCCAGATCTGGACCAGGGGCATCACTGAGCTCCTGGACAGTCGGGTACAACCGGGATGTGGATGACCAAAACAATGTCACAGGGGTGTTTTTTGTATTATGTCAGATAAGTATGGGGGCCAGTAAGGTATAATTCCTTTATCCTCGGGAACTGCCAAATACTCACCCCAAAAACCAGGCATTTGGGGCTCTGGCGTGTTCATCCTGTTCCTCAACCCCAAAAAGAGCAGATGCGGTCCGCTCGGGTTGGGGCCTTCACACCCCTGTCATTTTCCCTTAAAATGCCTGTCTCCATGCCCTTGAGACTGTGCTGGGAGGCCAGCAAACCTTCGTTGGACCCCTGGCCTCTGTAGGGTCAGGTATCCCTCTGCTACCAGTAGTGAGACTGACCATAGGAAACAAAACTAGATTGAAAAAAGTCAGAATACAAGGGGGGGGAAAATGTCAGGGGCCCTCCATCCATTAAACCTTTTTTGGGGGGTTGTCTCATTTTTTCCCCCCTCTAGTGGATATGTCGTTAATTTCATTAACCCCAAAGCAGCTGAAACTGATTAACCCCTCTCTGCTACTTAAATGCCCAGATCAATATCCCGGGCGTTTCATTAGTTGATGCTATATTTGTTTAAAAAAGTGTTATTTTAAATTTTTTTGGCCAGTATAGATAGAACCTGCGTCTGTGTAAATACTAAAAAATACCTTGTACCCAACCCCCCAAAAAATTTTCTCGCCTGTATCCTTTAGATGTTTACAGCTGAAAAGGGGGGTTTTAAATTTTAACAGCTAAAAGAATTAATCTTTATCACTGAATATTTGTTTCATCAATTAAATTGCTTTTCTAAAAACTATAATATTTATTTATTTGGAATGTGAAAAATATACAGTACATGTATATAAGAAAATAAATAAAAAAAAATAAAAAATATATTCCTACAAAGTAATTTATAAAATACTACATCCTAAAATGTTATTTTATATTACTTACCTATGTATTTTGTAGTAGTAGCCAAGAAAGTTTTTTAAAACTAATGTTTTTGTGGAAAAGTACATAAAAAAATTTTGAAAGGGACCAAATGGGCCAAAACTGGACAACAGCAAATAAATATCAAGTTTGCAAGTTTTTTCAAACAATATCATTATAAAAAAAATTGTGTTACTTGGGGCACATTATCCCCATTCAGACCATCAGTCAGATGCTCACAAAAGAAAATGCATACACTTTTTTTCTAAAATGTTAAACTCCTCAGGAAAATTAAAAAAACAAACAAATAGAAAGCCCCATTACATGGGGTCACAACTCTCCCTCATTCATTGGTCAAGAGTGCTATTTTCAACACTGAAAGCATTTCCTAATAAAAAACCTTTCAATAATTTTAATAAAACAAGTTTAAAAAAAAAGTAAAAATTCTTGAAATCTAAAATAAGCCACTCAATTCTAAAAACTACAGTGGCATGCAAAAAATTGGGCACCAGAAACACTGAAAATCTTTGGGCAGATCTTTAAAGAGCAGTGCATGCAAACGGTAAACTTTTGGCTTGCTTTTTTCAGGGCCGAATGGGTAAAAAAACTCCAAGTAAGAACTGAAAGACTCTTTGCTGGCTACAAAAGCATTTACAAGCTCGATCGTGATGTCAGGTGCCCAAACTTTTTTGCCCC
>NW_024381810.1:0-14425 GCF_016835505.1 Polypterus senegalus
TTTATTTATTAATTACATTACATCATTATTGACTATATTTATGTATCTACATTGCATAATACCATACATTGCATCAATCTTGTCTTTGCATAATGTCTTGTCTTGTTTGTGTTTTAATTTAAATTTTTTCATGGCGACTGATATCTGAGCTTTCAAGTTTCTTCAACACGCTATGTCACTCGATCAACTTCCTTTTGTTGATTATACCACGGTTTAATTAAACAAATAGTATATTTTTCCTTTGCCTCCACTTGGTATTCGCTGAAATTCTTATATTTTCCCCCCGTGCTTTTCCCATTGTCTTTTGACAGAAGGCACAGCTTAAGGGCGATTTATAATGATTTGCATATTCAAAGAGGTGTAATTCGGGGAGGAGTTGGGACGTTACATAATGCGCGTGCACAAGCGTTAGTTTTCACGCTGATCGGGATTTATGTATCGGAAGAACGTGGAAGTTGGAGTACGCACAGATTCCTGCATCTGGATTTTTCTGTGCATAAGCACATTTCGGCTTTTGTGCTTACGCCATGTTATAGTGCGAGTTCTACACACGGCGTTATACATGAGGCCCCTGGACAGTTGGACTCATCTTATCCATATTGGACAACTAGTGACCATGGCCTCCTTGTTATCTGTAGATAGAGAGGAGAGTAGAAATAAGAACAGCACCAAAAACACACTGAACACTTTGGAGGAGACTCCTTCACACACCCCTTGCAGCTCATCTCAGTGAGACCCCTCTTAAATGGCTGTTTCTGCAGGAAAATTCTTGTGAGTCCACATAGACCTGTGTGGGGGACACAGTGAGAAAAGGGGGACGAGGACCGCAAGAGAGAGTCATTCTGAGAAGCTAGTCAGTGTGTGTGATTGTGTGAGAGAAGAAGAGGATGAACATAAATTCAGAATATACAGTATGAACATCTGCACGAGTGTGGTAGTTCACCTTGTGTTTTGAGATAATCTGACCAAAGAGGAGGATGGGGATTGAAAACAGTGGGTCCAGAAGAGCTGCTTATGGTACTCCATATACTGTACAATATCATGGAGCTCCCAACTACAATCTTCACAACTAATAAGACTGTTAAATAAGACTGAAACTAACTTAAGACACAGCCCAAAGAGGAGCACCCATTGACTAAGGCAATTTAAAGATACAGTGGTCTATGTTGTTAAATGCTGCACTCTGGTCTAGTAGAACAAGAACAGATTGGTGGCCTACGTCTGCCTTAACCCACAAGTCACTGACTACTTTAATCAGCAAACTGTCATAGAGTATCATTTGAAAGAACTCCTAAAAACTAAACTTTTTAAATTTATTTTTCTCACAGCTGCATTTTGCCTGTTCTGCGAAGAGACCAAACATGCATAGAATTTCCATCTTCGTCTATATATGTATTGAATTATTTATGGAAGCTGTACAGCACTTTGCTCGCCCTCTGTTAAATTAAATGTGCTCCATAAATAAAACTGACTTGACTAGAAGTGAGTTCAGGGCTACCAGGACAAGGGTGGGCTCGGCTAAAGGATGGGCTTGACTGTTTTTAGGAGGGGTGGTCGAGATGCAAAACTGGACTAAACTGTTTGGAGAAGGTTGATCAAGCACATGGAAAAAGAAACAAAAAGAAACAGAAAAAAGAAAGAAGAAAAATAAAAAGTAGGAAACAGAAAAACAAAAAGAAAAAGAAACAAATGGAAAAATAAAGAACAAAAAGAAATGAAAAAATGAAACAAAAGAAAAAGAAACAAAAAGGGAAGAAGAAAAAGAAAGAAAAAGAAACCAAAAAAGAAGCAGCAAAAATGAAATAGAATAAAAAGAAACAAGAAACAGAACAGGAAACAAAAGGGAATAAAAAGAAGATAAAGAAGAAAAACAGAAAAAGAAAAAAAGAAACAAAATGAAAAAGAAACAGAAACAGCCTGCTTACCCAAGCCTTGATCAAACTGTGGTCAGGCCTAGATCAGAACAAGAAGGTCAAACGATTTCTAAAGCTTTGAGTGTTCCCAGGAACAAAGCAGGCCTCTGAAATTGTGAAATGGATAGTTTGGAACCACCAGGATTCTTTCAAGAGTTGGCCATGTGGCAAAATTGAGCAAATGGGCAAGAAGGTCCTTGGTCAGGGAGGTGACTAAGAATCCAATGGTTATTCTAATAGATCTCTTCTGAAATGGGAGAACTTGTCAGAAGGTTGGCCATCTCATCAGCAGGTGTTTATGGCAGAGTAACTAGATGGAAGTTGTTTTTGAATAAAAGGCTGTTGAAGGACTCAGAGAGCACAAAAAAAATAATTTGGTCTGCTGAAATAAAACTTGAAGGGTTTGGATTGAATTTCAAGCACTATATCTGGTGAAGACCGGGCACTGCTGATCACTTGCCTGATATCATTGCTAGGCTGAACCCTAGTGTTAGTGGCAGCAGTACACCATGGGAACAGGGAAACTGGTTAGAATTGAGGGAAAGAGGAATGCATTCAAATACAAATAAATTCTTGAAAGAAAACCTGTTCCAGAATGCATGCCACCTCAGACTGGAGTGACAGTTCAATGACCTGAAGAATACAGCAAGACCACAAGTCTCTGATCATCCTTGAGTGAGGCAACCAAAGCCCAGACTAGGACATGCATGGAGATGGCAACCTACAGAGGCTTTTCATCCAATCTAAAGGAGCTTGACAGGATGTGCCAGGAAGAGTGGGATCAACTGCCCAAATCCAAGTGTGCAAAGCGTGTAGAGACTAAGACAGCAAGGAACTATAAAGGCCTTCTACGAAGTATTGAATTAAGGGTATGAAAACTTCTATGAAGGAAAGATTTCAGGTTTTTGGACTTTTAGTAATTCTGTAAACCTTTCTAAACATCTTGATTCAACTTTGCCATTATGGAGTGTGGACTGATGGGTAGAAAATGACAAAAAATTACATCTGCAAGACAAAGTTGTGCAGATAGTGTAGTGGTCTCCATACATTCAAAATCACTGTATAGTAGAAGAGCAAAATTATGTAAAAGTTAGAGAGGCCACAGTCACTGCCGTCAACTGCTTTTAATGGTTTGTCTGTCTGTCTATTAAACATCCTTGTACAGTCCTTGGAAATCGAGTGATAGTCACTTAGTCCATGTGCCCGTTGCAAGAGCCAAACCTTTTATGTGAATATTAAGGGTAAATCCCAATATGTTTTTGATAAATCTGAACAGAATGTGGGAGATAACATAATGAAAGATTCTGTTTTATTCATGTAAGCTAAAAAGTTAATGGAGTGTCCATAATGCTCTGCTACAATGCATCCGTAAAGTATTCACAGCGCATCACTTTTTCCACATTTTGTTATGTTACAGCCTTATTCCAAAATGGATTAAATTAATTTTTTTCTTCAGAATTCTACACACAACATCTCATAATGACAACATGAAAAAAGTTTACTTGAGGTTTTTGGAAATTTATTAAAAATTTAAAAAAATTGAGAAAGCACATGTACATAAATATTCACAACCTTTGCCATGAAGCTCAAAATTGAGCTCAGGTGCATCCTGTTTCCCCTGATCATCCTTGAGATGTTTCTGCAGCTTCATTGGAGTCCACCTGTGGTAAATTCAGTTGATTGGACATGATTTGGAAAGGCACACACCTGTCTATTGAAGGTCCCACGGTTGACAGTTCATGTCAGAGCACAAACCAAGCATGAAGTCAAAGGAATTGTCTGTAGACCTCCGAGACAGGATTGTCTCGAGGCACAAATCTGGAAAAGGTTACAGAAACATTTCTGCTGCTTTGAAGTTCCCAATGAGCACAGTGGACTCCATCATCCATAAGTGGAAGAAGTTTGAAACCACCAGGACTCTTCCTAGAGCTGGCCGGCCATCTAAACTGAGTGATCGGGGGAGAAGGGCCTTAGTCAGGGAGGTGACCAAGAACCCAATGGTCACTCTGTCAGGTCAGATGTCCTCTGTGGAGAGAGGAGAACCTTCCAGAAGGACAACCATCACTGCAGCAATCCACCAATCAGGCCGGTTTGGTAAAGTGGCCAGACGGAAGCCACTCCTTAGTAAAAGGCACTTGGCAGCCTGCCTGGAGTTTGCCAAAAGGCACCTGAAGGACTCTCAGACCATGAGAAACAAAATTCTCTGGTCTGATGAGACAAAGATTGAACTCTTTGGTGTGAATTCCAGGCGTCAAGATTGAAGGAAACCAGTCACCGCTCATCACCAGGCCAATACCATCCCTACAGTGGTGGTGGCAGCATCATGCTGTGGGGATGTTTTTCAGCGGCAGGAACTGGGAGACTAGTCAGGATAAAGGGAAAGATGACTGCAGCAATGTACAGAGACATCCTGGATGAAAACCTGCTCCAGAGCGCTCTTGACTTCAGACTGGGGCGACGGTTCATCTTTCAGCAGGACAACGACCCTAAGCACACAGCCAAGATATCAAAGGAGTGGCTTCAGGACAACTCTGTGAATGTCTTTGAGTGGCCTAGCCAGAGCCCAGACTTGAATCTGATTGAACATCTCTGAGAGATCTTAAACTGGCTGTTCACCGACGCTTCCCATCCAACCTGATGGAGCTTGAGAGGTGCTGCAAAGAGGAATGGGAGAAACTGGCCAAAGATAGGTGTGCCAAGCTTGTGGCATCATATTCAAAAAGACTTGAGGCTGTAATTGCTGCCAAAGGTGCATCCACAATGTATTGAGCAAAGGCTGTGAATACTTATGGACATGTGATTTCTCAGTTTTTTTAATTTGTAATAAATTTGCAAAACCTCAAGTAAACTTTTTTCACGTTGTCATTATGGGGTGTTGTGTGTAGAATTCTGAGGAAAAAAAATGAATTTAATCAATTTTGTAATAAGGCTGTAACATAAAATGTGGAAAAAGTGATGTGCTGTGAATACTTTCCGGATGCACTGTATATTCTTTAATTTACACAACAGAGGACTGCAGTCAGACAGTTAGGAAGACACACCAATTATTAATCAGGCACAGAACATTTTGACCGTTACGTTACAAGTGTACAGTGTGTGCAATCACATATTGAAACTTTAAGACATGTAACCAAAAATCAAAATGAAATATTGTAGACAAGACGATTTGTGCGTGTGTATGTTAAACTTTCTTACTTTAATTTTTTGTGAGCCGTTTGTTTGAGTTTCACTAAAGTCTTTAAAAAGAAGACACTCAGACTATAGAGTAATTTTATATTTGCGTCATACCAACTGCTACAGTCTTTCTGGTAGCTACATTTTGAATTTTTAATTATTAACCCTCAAACATGTACAGCTTGCTTGTTATAAAGAAAAAGTTTCTGAAGCGATCGTAAACTCGTTCGACTCCTGCTTGAGATGAGTTTAGCTGCAGACGACACTGTTGTCCAGTTTCGTATCACTTCTTTCTTCCTATAACGGTATTGCGGCTGACCGGAGATCTCTAGCCGTCGCTTTTTATGACGTCACGAAATATGTCTCCATAAGACTTTCTAGTAATAGTTGAAGAGGAGATTAATAAATGGGAAAGCATCACTTCCAGTTAACGAAAATAGCACAAAGGTTAATAGAAAACTACGTTTTGCACCTATTACATGTACGCAACATTTCGTTGATCTAAGTTAAAGTGTACTCAAGTTATCGTGTTTATATACGCGTACACACAGACATAATTTCACAAATGGCGTTGTCGGAATTGGGAGTTCCAAAACGTGGTGATCCAATAAAATACCGAAATGGACTTTTGGAGGATTCCCTTTCTTTCCCCATACTTCATATACGTGAAAGTCAGGGAGGTCTAAAACGTTGAGATTCTTTAAAATCTCGACATCGAATCTTGGGACGTTTACAATACTGTCCCTATACATCGTACACATGAAATTCAATCCATCCATCCATTTTCCAACCCGTTAAATCCAAACACAGGTTTGCGGGGGTCTGCTGGAGCCAATCCCAGCCAACACAGGGCGCAAGACAGGAACAAATCCTGGGCAGGGAGCCAACCCACCGCAGGACACACCCACACACTAGGGACAATTCAGAATCGCCAATGCACCTAACCTGCATGTCTTTAGACTGTGGGAGGAAACCGAGTACCCGGAGGAAACCCAGGCGCACACGGGGAGAACATGCAAACTCCACGTAGGGAGGACCTGGGAAGCAAACCTGGTCTCCGAACTGCGAGGCAGCAGCACTGCCACTGTATTTGGACTGACGCGATCCCCTTTGAACATGTTTAGGTTGCACTTATATGCATAGTAAATGTATTGTGTTTGCCACTTATGGATGCATCAGGACACAATTGGCCGAGTAGATTACAGTACTTCGAGGCAGCTCTTCGAGCATCTTTAATTTCTTTTCTTGGGTATTAAATAGAAAACCAAGAGTCAGTTTGGGGGTGTTTCATACTTGACGGTACAATAGGAGAAAGAAACCCCGAGCTCCGGTACACTTTCTATTTAAGAAAACCGCCACCAAGCTGCGGTTGTGCAGCCATCAGCCGGACACTCACAAAGAAGGAATGAGCAGTGTGCGGACTTTCAAACAAAAGCGGGAACATCGTCATCTCAAATTACCCAAATCGTATATGGCGCAACTACGTACCTTCTCGTCCCGTGTCTTCCACCTGAATGACCAGGCAGTTGTGATGGGACGCTCGATAGTCTATACTGAGATTTTGACACTGTGTCGAGCTTTCGAAGCACCGCTTCAAGTCTTGTTGTAAATACGCCCGTCACGTGATTTTGATTCGTAATAGTACGCGCACGCATGCGCAGAGCTTTACTATTACGACCCTGTCCGATCTCCGTTTTTCTACTTCGCGACCCGAGTCCCCATCCGATTTGTCTTGCGCACGCACGAATTAAAATTCATTTCACGACGCTGCCCGATTTGTTCTTCGCATGTCTAGTGTTTTACGACATACGTCACTCGTCAGGTTTGAATTGTACTTGCGAGTCATTTTGTGTTGTTGGTTTATCGTCTGTAAGTGGACTTCTTACTGGAAAAGATGACAACTTTTGAATTTTATAACGTTTTGGAAGAATATTTGTCGACTGAAAAATTTATCTCAATTCGAATGAAGAGGGAGCAAAATGAAATGCGACGTATGTCTGTAAACTTTATAATGGATACGTATAGCTTTTTGTAAGTACATCGTATTGATGAAAAAGGCCATAAGAATTTTACTTTTTAGTTGCTATACGACATTCGTAATCTCGTGGTTTAAATTTGAAAGTCGCATTTTCCGTATTTGGGTTAATGGATTCATTTCATTTATGTCGTAACACCCTATTAGCATTTGGTGGTGTGTTTCTTTTAACATTTGTTCGCATTTTCATCTTAAATGTGAACGGCTTGCTAATAATCAAGCAAAACGATGTAATCGAGGTGTCGAATTAGGAATAGAATTAGGAGAGCACGTCTGACACTCGACCGGTGTAAAGTGTGCCCTCCAAAGCCATCGGTATGTTTTATTATGTTGATATCAGATTACATAAATGCAATAGTTTTTCCATAATAAAGTTAACAAATATATAATGATGAAGGCTAAATTACATACAAGAGTAGCAACAGCTAAGTTATTACAAGAAAGCGAGATGCAGATAATAGCGTTACAAATTGTTAATGAAGCAGATCAGAATCTTACACGTTTTAATTATTTTAGTGTCTTTTCCATTTTTCAAAGCTATTTCTAGCATATTAATGTCCATACAGAAAGATGTAACAGAGGGTCTAACGTTCTGTACTTTACACTTATGAATATGAAATTTATGAAGCAAGGAAACCCCAGTTACTCCATTTCCTAACATTTAGTCTTCAAAATTGTATACAGTATAAGAACAAGAATTAAACAGTGAGATTGGGTTGTCATTCAAGACAGTAACAGAAATAAATATTTCTAAAACGTTTTGGAATAGGAGTAGAAATAAAAGAAATCTGAGGGGATTTTTTTTTTCATTTGTACATAAACTACAATTTGAATTTCCCCTGGGATTAATAAAGTATCTATCTATCTATCTATTTTGGCGATACATTAATGTCATACTTATGAATTAATTTGTTAGTTGGGTACTATTTATTCATAATTTTGAAATGGATTTCTTTAACCTTGTTTGGTAGAAAAAATTCTATGGCAGAAAACAGGCAATTTAAAAATGTATATCCAAAACCATCAGAGAAGTGTGGTGTGCGTCTGATGTGGCACAGTGACAGGCTGGGCACCTGCTGTTGTCATTGGCTTATCATTTAAGCTGTTGGTTTTGGAGGAGTACACACACATTTTACTGAATATAATGGAGAAGGCTTGCTCCTTAGAAATAACTTCTTTCTTATTGCTGCAGTTAGAAGTACAATGCCCCTTTATTGTATTTTTTTATTGACCCTACAGGATGCCCTGTGGTAACCAGCCTTTCAAGTGGCTGAACAGATGCCAGTGTACCCGAATTCTGAGGCACAGCTGGATGTCCTTTTCTTCTGCTTTTAAGATTCCCAATTTGAGATGATGTGCAGTTCATGTTAGATTTGCTATTTCTAGAGGTAAGACCACTGAGGCTTCCAGTTTCAAAATAATTTGTTGACAAAATTTCTGCAAAGCCTCCCCATATTTATTACTTGATCTGTAATATTTTGGTGCCTAGAATACTGTACTGTATGTCTGCTCACTCTGTCCAGTAACTAACACGGCTTTTTAATTTTAGACAGAAAAGCCTCAGAGTGAGAATCCTCACAAACACAGAGACTGAGGTGCATCAGTCAGTCACTAAACAGCGATATTGTTCTGTTTTGCAAAATAACATTTATTTTCTTAAGTTGCTGTGCTTTGTTGTTGGATTTTGAAAGAGCTGAGATGTAATTTGAACTTAAAACAAAACTAAGGTAGGAGAGAAAAACGGAAGATATTTTCATGTTATTACCGACGCCTGAGCACATCACATTAGAAGTTCAGATATACAGGGATTATAACACAATGTCTACTGTATGCGTAATGTAAAAGGAAAAAAAATGATGCTACATACAATGACAGTTAAGTTGGGGTTCTTTCGACATCCAACAAAAAACCACAGTAATTTAAAAAAAAATATTATTAGTCAGACTTTACTCTAAGCAGACCTTTATCTATGGTGATGGTTTACTTTGGTAATAATTGATCTACAGGTGAACCAAGGAAGGAAGTGAACAAGAAGTGAGAGTACACTTTATTAATGTTTGAACTCCCTGAGTGAATATCTACCGTGTTTATGTTTTTAACAGTTACAGTGAAGTAGAAGAGTCCGGTCGTGTTTTGGGGCAGCAGTTTAACAAGAAGGACGAAGAGATGTGTGCCATGTTGAAGTAGCGGCTGCCCCTCCTGTCTGGCACTTCTAGAATCCTCCAACTCAATCCCTGCTCTGATCTGCTGTGCCCTTGCCAAGTGATCACGAGGTACTGGCCTTTTTGTTTTTTTTTTTTTCTTCTGAAAACTGTCTCGGTCTCATTACACTGGCTGTCTGTTTCACATAGAATTAATTTTAAGAGTCTATTAAATAATTAGAAGTCTTTGAGTATTTTACACTCTGCCTTTATTTTGGAGTGTCTGCTCCCAACATTTCTTTTCTGAAACATTGCTTTGCTTTTTATTCTAAGATCAACCATAAAATCTGGCAGCTTTCTGTACTCTGGAGTGCTTTGCCAATAGAGAAGTGCCAGGCTACAAATGTCAAGCATTTCAAAAAACTTCAACAAGCCCACTTTTCTAATTTGGCTTTTTCTTAATTACTTGCATTGGTTGTAATAGTTTAGAAATGGTACTGTGCACACTTTGTAAGCGCTGCACTAGGCACTAACCTCTGCCGTTTTTCTCTGTTGTTTTTTTCCAGTTTATTGCAATAGTGTCCCCCTGCGTCTCCACCGTCTTTTAAATCAACCCCAACTTCCTGTGATAGAAGAAAAGTTCACAAGACGTCCTGAAATGGAATTGTGATTGGACTGAGACGGCCACATTTATGTATGCTGGGATATGCAGAGGGTGGTCTATGTGGTCTTTAGCTTGGGACCCCCAGATGTTTATTATCTCCAGTGTCCTTGAAGGCTGCAAGTTTGTCTTTGTCCCCGGCCATTTGACCAGGCAGTGTATTTATTACTAAGGACAAGGACTCCTCCATTGGCTTCTCATTTACTTTTATAATGCCTTCAGTTTTCTTTGTAACTGTATATTTTTGTAGAGCAATTTGAGCAACACTTGTAGGCAAAGGTGATGTAAAAATATTATTAGTGAACAAATATTAAAGGACAGATCAGGAAAAATATCAGTTTAAATCAAACACATTTTTATGGAATATTGCTGGATAAGAACTCTTTGACTCTGACTAGTATCTTGTTCATAAAGCTAAAATAGCATTTTTCCTTTTTTGACAAATTTAATGATTCACTTTTATTGTGTTCAAAACCCTGGCTAACATTTTTTTTTAAATACTAAGGTAAAAATCTGTAAATATTTGTGTTCTCCTTCCCTAATAGTTTTTAACACCACCCCTTGTTGGCCATTTTCATTGTAGTTGTTCTAGTTAAATGCATTTACCATTTATACATCTTTATGATTACTGAATTTTCTACTCATAATATATATACACATATAAATATGGGTGTGTATAATTTTTTTTTTTTTGAGAAACATTGTTCACAGATCTTTCACTTTTTTTTAATACCATTTATTTCTTCAATAAAAAAAATTATGAATAAGTGTATTGTATTTCCTTTTTTAAAGTTATAAAAATGAACTGGCTCTGTGTCAACATGGGTGAATAAAATCACTGACATGAGACGAGGAGTCTACACAAACAGCGCTGTGTTATGTTGATTAAACTTGTAAGAATGAATATCACTGCTCTCCGTCCACATGCTGTTCATCATAAACTGAACTACTTCATGCTGTTTAAATTCTGCTCAGTTAGTGGAGAATATTTTATTTTACAGCTGTTAAATTCAGTTCATTTCTATTATATTAATATGTTAGTTCGCTTCTCAGCGGGTTTTATAGAGACGCCTTGAAATAAAAGTAAAAACACATCACTAAGAACAAATGAGTTACAAATATGAACGATAGCAGCAAGCACTTACTGTAAAAAAAAAAAAAATAGATCAAATAGATTGATTCAAGTGATAACAGCGCACTTCCTTAATTTAAGTCCGTGGGTATAAAGTTAAACTTCTCTGTAAGATTAATAGCCATTGGAATAAATGCGGATTTGAACCGGTGGCTTTATGGTCTTCATTTCTTCAGCATCTGACCTGATTGAACAACTGAGAACGAATTAAAGAATTTTAACAAGTGGACAGTCACAGTTAACACTAAGGGGGCAGGTAACACAATGCCATGCAACACAGTGTTCATTGTTTTCTTTTTTTTTTTTAAAGGATCATGTATCCAACCAGTTTTATAGAAATATATTAGGTTTTGTAAACCTGATGCCTTAGGACAAATAGCAATTTTATTAATAATAACTGACGTCTAAAGATATCTTTAAACAAACACGATTTGCTCATAAGAGGGAAATTGCAACAATAAATCAAAACGGAAAAGAAACTTTATATGATTTATTACGTGAGTGGGAAAATAAAAACACTACATACTTTATATATATATATATATATATATATATATATATATATATATATATATATATATATATATATATATATATATATATATATGTAAATAATACAAAGCGTACACAACATGTGTTTCGCCCTAATTGTGACTTATCAAGTGTGAACACCTAAGCTTCTTACGGCGATCGAACATTGACATCAACGTTACGCCACAAAGGCTGCTTCGTTTATTTTGCAGGATGAATATTTTTATTATGGTCAACTAATGTGGAACTAAAATGTATATACCGTAATGTCAAGTTGTACTGCATGCACAGTTCTGATCGGGCCGTGCCGTAAAGTGGATTGTTTTGTTTTTAATGTTTTTTCATTAAGCGCATGCGGTGTGTGTCACTACCTGGTTCCCGTTGCCGGCCCAATCTGCGTGCGCGTGCGTATTGAAAGGCTACGTCATCACACACTTTACGGTGCTGCCCAATCTGTTTAACGCATGCACGAACAGTTTACGGCACGCTACGCTTTCAATACGCATGCGCGCGCAAATCGGGTAGGCACGCAGATCGGGTAATGACAGATGCCTCATGACCAGCAACATCTTACGTCAACGTCGCCGCTATATTGCGAGTGGCACCGCTGTGGAGTGAAGTAATGGATAAAGATGCCTCATGCATGTGCTGCTTGGGATTGTACAAAACGCTGTACGCTCCAAACCAGATCCCGGGGGATAACATTTCATAGGTAAGGCTGGTTATATTAGGCCATTAGAAAATCCCGTTTTATAATCTTAGCACTCAAGGTCACTTTACAGTAAAATTAAACGACATTAGTAAAATTAAAACAGGAGAATGATAAATCAAAAAGCAATACATAGCAAACAAACAAAGATAACTGACAATAACAGTGCAAAATTTACAATTGGTATGCCAGTTTTAAAAGATAAGTTTTGAGAGCAGTTTTAAAATGTATTATTGAATCGAGCTGATGTATATACGAGGGAAGAGAATTCCCGAGCTGAGGAGCTCTAGATGTGTAGTACAGAAAGTAGAGCTGCAGATGAGGATCTGAGTGAGCGAGAGGAGTGCAATTCTGTAGGAGATCAGTGAGGTTGTGAAGAGCTATAAATATTCAGAGCGGTATTTAGTATTGTATTCTGTGGTTATCAGGGAGCCAGTGAAGCTAAGAGAGAATAGGTGTAATATGTTCAGTGGATTTAGAACAGCAGGTTATTATCCTGGCAGCAGAATTTTGAAGAAATTGTACGTGAGGTGACTCAGGCATTAACCAATACTTCAGTACTGTGTTGTATAAGAACAAGTAAGGGGGTAAATAAGTAATCTTTTGAACTAGAGCATAAAAATCATTGATGTAAATAGAATTATTGAAAGACTAAGCTTTTGTCGACTCTGTATTCTTAAACCATCTTCCAGTTCCACAATCCCCCGCAGTCACTGAAACATTTAACACTCCCTGCTCCTTACCTGTCTTGTTACCCAAAGCATCAACACTCACTTCATTCAAGGCTTTAACGTCCTTCCTTTCATACACATAAAATAAGACACAAATTTCCTCTACATACGTGTCCAATAATAATAGTAAACTGGCAGCTGCTTTGTCTCCCATTACGTGAGCTCGTCTGCCACCCCTCAGTTGCACTGGCACACGTTGCACTGGGGCTGGGGGGCAAATGCAATGGAGAATACCGACAATGTACACCTTCAGAAGTGGAATAAATCAACTTTATAAGTAGAACGCCTGGACAAACTTGTTAAGAAGGCAGGCTCTATTGTAGGAATAAAGTTGGACAGTTTAACATCTGTAGCAGAGCGACGGGCATTAAGCAAACTCCTGTCAAAGATGAAGAATCCACTGCATCCACTGAACAGTGTCATCTCCAGACAGAGGAGTAGCTTCAGTGACAGACTGAGGAGATCGTTCCTCCCCCACACTATGTGACTCTTCAACTCCACCTGAGGGAGTAAATGCTAACAATTCTCATAGTTATTGTCCGTTTTTTACCTGCATTTTTATTATTCTTTAATTTAATGTTTTTTTTTTGTATCAGTATACTTCTGGTGGATTATGTGAATTTCCCTTTGTGATTAATAAAGTATCTATCTATCTATGTAACATTTCAGATAAACGATGAATTTTGTTAATCATAAACATTGCAACATAACTATTATATGTGTTGTTACTTTTTCAATAATGTGTGACTCACGAGTTGTAACAAATAATATGTGACACTGAGAAATTATAACTCCTAATAACGGGAACAAGTAAAAACTTAAACGGACATTGTAAACGTAGGCATTTCAATAAATAATTTATGAGGCTTGTGTATGCATTTCAATATCAATTTAAGAACTACAGGTAGGCCACCTGTTGTACTATAAACGGTAGCTCAAGCAACACTTAACAGTAAATAGTCTAACAGGACTGCGGTGGGTTGGCACCCTGACCAGGATTGGTTCCTGCCTTGTGCCCTGTGTTGGCTGGTATTGGCTCCAGCAGACCCCCGTGACCCTGTGTTCGGATTCAGCAGGTTGGAAACTGGATGGATGGATAGTCTAACAGGACAATGACTGACTGAAACGAAGATGCTGCGCCGCTACAATAAAGGCTCACGCTGTCATTCTGCATGTTTGGAAGGCGCTGATTGGCTGAAACAGTTTATAGCGAATTGTCCCAAATTGGAAGTGCCGTATAGCGATCAGAAACGAAAAGACACATTTAGGCATGGTGGACAGTAGTTTGTTTTTCTATAATACAAATTCAGTACGACAACAGAGTCTCCAAACACACAAATATGAAGTTTATTACGTTTTACAGTGAAACTCTTTATATACACAATATAATTAGGACGT